>NW_028251271.1:0-38916 GCF_964263255.1 Lissotriton vulgaris
ACCTGCTGCTCAGATGGTGAATATTCACCCTCCAAATTTACACGTTGTAGGTATTCAACAGAATTAATGATCAATGTGACTAAACTGTAAAAATAATAGGAGGGTGTCCCCTAAACACCCTTGAAGATATGCTCCCGGTGCTGGTAAAGGGGCAGTTTTTAAATATTTTAAATGTTAGAGATGCGAATTGTAACTCACATTGAATTGATTGGCTAGAAATCAGATTTGAGTCTTCGAGGCATTCAGGCAAAAGTTGTTCTTTCTCATGCAAATGTGGATGTATCTTAGGCAATTTTAGACATTGATGCTGTTTCTTGTGTGTTTTCTAGTGTGATATGTAGTTGAATCTTATAAGGGAACATTTGGAATTGTGTTCCAAAGTTACAGTCACCAATAAATTTGACAGTGGTAAGGTTTAACTATTGATAACTAGCATTCAGGGATGAATCCATGGCTCTTCATATGTGCCTGGTTTGATTTATGATATGACACCACCCCTGATCCTTACTTTTTGATTTTGGTCTGTTAAAAAGCATAGGAGTCAAATTAAAGCTGGCCTTATAAATGTACCTCATTATTGCAAAATTTATAGAAATATTTGATGTTCCAGTATGTCATAAGAAATCAAAAAATTAAGGAGAATAAAGGACTTTGTTTGATCTATTTCAAGTGGTAAAAATAAGTTATCTCTTACATCAATCGCTGTGTTTCCTATTCTGCTACCTGGTTTGAAACCTACTTAGTTATTTATTGTTACTCACATGGTATGAGTTTCATAAAGTTACTGACTTGTTGTGTGACCTAACATTCAGGCACCTTGTCAACAAAAGGTTAGCTGTAGGTCAGTAGGGGGCAACATTTTTAGATCAGATGAAACTTTTTTGTAGAGGGATTGCAGTTGTATGCATTAAGGACAATTCATAATTTAACTGAACTGTTAAAAACAAAGACTTTATAAGGCAATATAGAGGCAAGGCATAATAAGGCAATACAGATGACACAAGGTATCCATGTTCACATATGGTTTCATATGCCAGAGAAGAAGATGACAGCAGTAGCTCTCCAATTGCATGTTATCATTGTAAAACTGCAACTCAACAAAAACCAATGAAAACATATATGTGTACTAGCAGCAGTAAGCAGTCAGCACAGTACCATACAGAGGGCAGGGTCCCACGTCTCCACATCCCTCATGGGGAGAGTGTGTGGGAGGGGATGGAGGACACAACGCTAAAGAAAGGCACATTGGGTAGGCTCGATGGAGGAAAGGAGCAGCGGGACAGGGAGTTCAGACTCTCTACTGAAAGTTGTCATCTCAAGACCCCTAGCTATGCAATCACTTATTCCTTTTCAATCTTTAATTGAATATTTTTTAAATTGCCTATTTCCTCATTACAGTGAAGAAATGCACTGGTGCAACATAATCAGGAAATAACAAATATGCTTGCATATGACATTGGACAGTGAGTCACAAAATAAGTAAGCATAATAGAACAGAAATAATATGCATTATTTCAATAGCAACTGGACCAATCAACTATGGACCATAACGTAGATGGTATGGACAGCTTCAGTCAATACCCACACTTAACAGAGAGGCAAAAGGTACTATCCAGAGAGGTAAGTAGAGCATAAGAAGTATAACGGGCCCCACTACCCTACAGATATGCCTGTGCACCCACTTCTGAGTTAGGACTAATTTGTTTGTGCACAAACCCCGGCCTGTCCACTGACATTAGGTTAACATCATTCCAGATGCTCCTTGAGAGAGACCAGGGCCAAAAAATGATCCCAGACTCTCAAGACAACAGTCAGATTGGAAGTATATTTGTAAATGAGCCACTCCTGGCCAACTAAACCTACCAAATCCCTAAACCATTCATCCTGCTTGACATT
This sequence comes from Lissotriton vulgaris, assembly GCF_964263255.1. NCBI lineage: Eukaryota > Metazoa > Chordata > Amphibia > Caudata > Salamandridae > Lissotriton > Lissotriton vulgaris. Next base: position 1,897 of record NW_028251271.1, read on the forward strand.
ATAACGAACTTCCAAGTACATATCTTAGCCACCAGCAATGATGTTGCAATCCATATCCAACAATGAGGGTCCACCCCTGGAATGACCGATAAATCATGCAGGTTAACTGCAGATGTAGTAAGGAGAAAACTATACCTGCAGGCCGATTTGCTTACTTATCCATTGAAATCCAATGTTGGGCCACGAACATGCAAGACCACAGGATGTGTAAGATGTAACTTCCCACTTGCAAGCATCTCTAACGGTGTAGTTAAGACACAGATTAAGTCATGCAAGTGTTGCAGCAATCCCTGCCAGTGGTGAATGATTTTGAAAAAAAACTAAACTTCAGCTGTAACCCACCAACCTCACCCCATGGTCACCTAGGTGAAGGCTATTCTTCTGTTGTGCAATCTGTGAGACCCTCCCCTGAGCACTGCAAGAACATGGACCAATCTGTGTCTCATGTAATCCAGGGAACTCCCCCTTGAATTGACTCCAGATTGGTACATAAGTCCAGGCGTGGTGGAGGGAGGGTCACCCGGTGAGGACCCCAGAGATACTCTTGACAACAGGACAAATGAATGTAACACCATATTTTAGACTGTTGAAAAAAAAATATATATATATATGTATATGTATATGTATGTATATATATATATATATATTACCTACTGGCGGTCACCAGTAGGTAGTTATAGTTAGGATCTACTTTCCATAGGAAATCTGCAACATTCTATTGGGAATAACTTTGGCGCCGGTGGACGAATCTTCGCGAATTTCTCAAAGTGCGTGGCCCGCTCCGCTCCTTCCCTGAAAATGTGGGGGGGATTCGTCAAGCGGGGGCCGAGATAAAAGGGGGGTCCCAAAACGTGTTTTCTCCATGTTAATTTCCATAGGCCGGTCGAACTCACTTTTAGCCTGAACAGATGAATGGATTTACACCAAACTTGGCAAAATTGTAGGGACTGGTACCCCGATGTGCCTTTGCTATGTCTCAAGATATATGCTCCAGTGGTTTTTACGAAAATTAACCTTGAAAAAATATATATTGGGCTACATTGGGCTATATATATGTTAGAGCCCAAATGTAGCCCAATGATGGCCACCAGAGACAAAAAAAACAAATGTAGCCCAAATATCAGCCAGATGTAGCCCAACTATAGCCCAATGACAGAATGTCCCAGAGTGTTCTAAAGAACAACTAGAACTCTAACAGTCTTACTTATGACAAAAGTATGGCACACCTGAAGTCATCTTGATTGGAATAAAGTGGTAACACTTAATACATTTAATTTGAAAAGGAACAAAATGAGGGGTTTCATTTTGCCATAGAATTTTTTATATATATATATCGCCAGTAGGTATATATAGTTAGGATTTTTTCTCTATGGGACTTTTGAAAATTCTATGTCTAATAACTTTGGCGTTTGTGGACAGAATCGGCTAAAATTTTCAGGAAAATGGCACATTTTGTTTCTGAGCAGCCCCTGAAAATTTGAAGGGGTTTCGTCAAGGGGGGCCGAGAAAAAAGGGGGCTCCCAAAACGCGTTATTAACATTGAGTTTTCCATAGGGCGTTTGGCCTCACTTTTAGCTCGAACGGCTGAATGGATTTGCACGAAACTTGGCAAAATTGTAGGGACTGTTAGCCCGATGTGCCTTTGCTGGGTCTCAATATATGTGCTCCAGTGGATTTTGAGAAATTAACGTTTTAAAAAACAGATATATCTGTGACAGCGTCCCGGATAGCGCACCGGTTCGCAAACTTTTTGCGTAACGGAACTTTGCATAGCGAAGCTGATTGGCTCTCCGGTGTCTGTCAACATTCTAAACAGTCCGGAGCGGCCGCGATCTTGTCTCTCGGTAGGATTGAGAGACAAGAGGAGGAGAAAAACGAAGGGGGAATTTAATGAAAGGGGGCAAGGTAGACCCTTCTTGACCCCCTAGGAATGATGTTGGGGTTATTAAAGGGTCCCGTGGAGCAACTAAAAAAAATATTGATTTTTTGCGGTAGAAGCGCTTTCTGGTTCGCGAACCGGGTAGTGAACCGGGACGCAAAACCGGAATTCGCCATTTTGTGTTTCGATTTAATTAAATTAGAAGATGGAGGAAAAACAATGTGAGAAATGGGTATAAGGGGGTACGGGAGACGTATCTTGACCCCCTATGTTTTCTGAGGGTGGCTGAGGAGGCTCATATATGTTGATACTTGTCTTCCAGCGGCTGCGCGTGAGCGGTTTTTTTTTTGTTGCTGCGTGACGTCTGTTAACGTTCGATTCGCCATCTTGCTTTTTTTTCAATGCCACACTTTTGTCGTGCACAGCAGCCATTTTAGATGCCTTGACCAGACCCACTCTCTGCACGCCGCCGATCGTGACGTCTGTTAACGTTCGATTCGAAGGAAATCAGGAAGTGTTGACCGCCATTTTGACACTGCGAGTAAATATATTGTTAAAAATAATTGTTATAAATTAATTCGTATTGATAAACATTGTCTGCGCCGTCTTGCTTTTTTTCCAATGCCACACTTTTATCGTGCACGGCAGCCATTTTAGATGCCTTGACCAGACCTACTCTCTGCACGCCGCCGATCCTCAGCATGGCTCCCGACCCTCGCAAGCATCTCCCCCATGCACTGGTCACCCCCGCTCTCTGTCTTATGCATGGGCCATAAACCTCCCCCCATCTGCGCTGCTCTTCCCTGAGAATCACACCCTGTGCCCGCCCGACACCACCCTTTCACCCTATTCACTACCGCACCCTCTGACATTCCTCTTCCTTTGTGTCTGATTGTCCAGGCCGGTCCCAGGCTATCACGTAGCCCTGCGGATGTAGTTAATGGCCTCAACTGTAAAGAATCACCCCTCTTCAAAGGAGTTACAGTAGATCAAGGCCCCCACCCGATGAGATCCGTCACACCACACGCGTTCCTACTATTTGATAACCATCCTGTATTGTGATTGGGGAGGGGATTCTCACTGTGAGGGTGTGTGGGACCGAGCCTGAAGCGGAGGATTCCAGGGATGCCTCTTTGTACATCAAAGTTTTTACAATTATGTGTCACATTAAAAATATATAGCACTCCAACAAAGTAGTAGGATTATACAACTTTAATACCTTATAAATATATACAACGCAACAAAAACAGTAAACACATTAAAAAAAAAATTTCAAACGGAAGCAACAATGGTCAGTAGCTGTCTTTTGAGCGAATAGTCCCAAGGCAGCACAACGTGCTGAGTTCTGGACGGCACCCAGGTGATGTCACCTGGGTGCCGCACTGGTTTTGGTATCCTACAATGCTGCTCCGAAAAATGGCGTGGGGCGCCCCAGGGGGGAGGGTGGAGGCCTCGTCAGTAGCGGTCTGTTGTGCGAATAGTCCCAAGGCAGCAGAACGCCCTGAGATCTGGATGGCACCCAGGTGATGTCCAGTAAGTTGTCGCACTGGTTTTGGTATCCTACAATGCTGCTCCAAAAAACGGCGTGGGGCGCCCCGGGGGGGGGGGGTGGGGAGGCGGCGTTAACGGGCCTCCCCAGGTGGAGGCTCGTCTGCTGTAGTGGGGCGCCCCTTTACCGTTTCAGTTGCCATTCCGCCCGCTTTTGCTACACTGTGCCTCATCCTCCATTCAGCTGTTTATCGCCCAATCTTGCGGCTACAGCGTCTCGCTCACCATGTAGTTGAGTTGCGCCTACTCTTGCTGAGGTTCCGTAACGATCGTAAGTGGTGTTTTCGACTCGCACGAATATGGTCGAGTCTGGTATCTATGAACCGCAAATGACGAGTTTAGTGGGTGTACGCGTTTTCGCTGTACTAGCCTAAACCGTTCGTCTATTTCCTGGGTTTCTCTATCTGTACCCACGGGTTCCATCTTAGATATGGCATCCATTTTGTCTCTTGCCCTCAAGTAGCCAGCGAACGGATGTTGTCCGCTTCGCGACCCTGGGATTCCCAAGACTTTTTGCGGAAGACACGTTTCCTTTGAAAGTGTCTTTATGATGAGGGGGATGACACTGTAAGGCAGATGGCTCCGCTCGGGGCTCATCTTGCCGTGCCGGTCTATTGTCTTAGTTGTGCATCTCATTAGGCACGTCCCTTTGATGCCGGCAGCACGTGTTTCCCGATACCACCCCTTTTACACCCTTTCCGATCTCCCCACTGTTTCTGCCTTCCTCTGCACCTGTTTCTGTTCCTTCTTCGATCTGTTTACTGCTGATTGGAATGTACTAATGGTGGGAAGATGGGTTTTTACAGTTGGGAACCACCAAATGTTTCCGTACTTATGTTCCGGGCCCTGAATACATGAAAGCAACCCCTCCTGGTGCTTACGATGGGAACCAAGTTGTAAACCTTTGTGTACCATGTTAATCAATGAGAGAAACTTGTATAAAAGGAGCGACCCACAGTAGCAATTCGAATCAGGCTCTGTGAACCTACATGTGATGTACTTCCCGTGACTTCTGTGTTCCCTGCAGTAATAAACCTCGAATCTTTGACGCCGAAGGAAGTGTCCCGTGTCTCTGTCATTTGTACGCCGGAACAGGTTACCCACGAAGGTTTCAAGTGTTGTCCCCTGGCACCGCTGGGTCTTAGAAAAACCCAGTCCTTCATTGCGGTGCAGCGATAGGCGGCTGCCACAGGACTCTTAAAATGGCGGGCGGCTCTTCGGATTTGGGCCTGGTCCACTAAAATGGCCCTGGGACACCTTGGAACTCGGACGCTTGTCTGCTAGGGCTTGGGCTACATTCTCGAAAGCGTCCCCTCAGCCTTGAAGATTCTACAAAAGTCTTGGGGGCCCCCGACTCCCGCAGGCTTCCGGTGGGGAGCGGCTGCCATGATTGCTTGCGGAATGGCTACGAAGGAGCTACGAGATGGTGGTGCTCTCATGCTGACGCCAGCTTCAGTCTGAAACATCCAGAAACACTGTAGACTATCAATTCGATGAGTTCCGGTGGAGCCCCAACGTGACCCGGTAGGGAAGAACTTGCCCTCCCCTTTTTTGAGTGATGGTTCTTGTTGCCTGTCCCCTCTGTTGTCATCTAACGGAACCTTTTTTGATTGCCGAGTGAGAAAAAAAAAGGTGGGTCTTTCATTGTTTGGGAAAAAAAATCTTTTAATCCAATGAAAAGTGTTATTTTTAGGTCATATGATCAAGCCTTCCATCATTAGGAAACCAAAAGTAAAATGAACCAATGAAAAGTTTTATAAACAAGTTACATGACCTGTTATGCGGCTTTGGGCTATAAAAAGCGTACAAAATCCGTTGGCCCATGAGGCGGCGTCAGTAGCGGACGGATGTGCGAATAGGCCGAAGGCAGCACAACGCGCCGAGATCCGGATGGCACCGAGTTGGTGTCCAGCAAGTTGCACTGGTGTGGCCATCCTACAATGCTGCGCCGAAAGACGGCGTGGGGTGCCCGGGGGGAGGCGGCGCGAACGGCCCTCTTCCGCCTCCCCAAATGGAGACACCTCATCTGCAGTGCGGCGCCCCTTAGCGTTTCACACGCCGTCCAGCCGAGTTGCGCCCTCACTTGCTGCTACAGTAGGCCAAGGCAGCACAACGCGCCGAGATCCGGATGGCACCGAGGTGGTGACCAGCAAGTTGCCGCACTGGTGTGGCCATCCTACAATGCTGCGCCGAAAGACGGCGTGTCCAGCTGAGTTTCTCCCGCTCTTGCGGTACAGTGACTCGAACGCGCCGAGATCCAGATGGCACCGAGGTGGTGTCCAACAAGTTGCTGCACTGGTGTGGCCATCCTACAATGCTGCGCCGAAAGACGGCGGGTCCAGCGGAGTTTCTCCCGCTCTTGTGGTACAGTGACTCGAACGCGCCGAGATCCGGATGGCACCGAGGTGGTGTCCAGCAAGTTGCTGCACTGGTGTGGCCATCCTACAATGCTGCGCCGAAAGACGGCGTGGGGTGCCTGGAGGGGGGGGGAGAGGCGGCGTAAACGGACCTCTTCCGCCTCCCCAGGTGAAGGCATCTCATCTGCAGTTTGATTTGGTGGATAGTCCCCGACCTGCCAGTACATCCACCAATGAAGTGGCAGTGACAGAATCAGAGGCAAGGGAAATGGTTCTAAATCTTCAGAAGAACTTTGGACAAATGAAAATGACATGTTTAACTTGCGGCAAATTAATTTCATGTGGAGAAAGGAGTGTTATTCTAATCAATAGAGCTTATGAACATCATCATAGTCGCTGGTTGGTGGAGACAGTGATGTCATGAGTGATGTCACTGACCATGTCATGAGGGATGTAATTTGTGACATCATCAGCAGTGCATTGCAGGCGCGCAAGTTATAGTGAGTCCAACTAACTATAACATGGGAATTTCAATGGTTTTATGTCAGTAAAATTTCCAGGTAACTATAACTGGTGTGAAACCTATGGTTTTTTCGGTGAATTTAATAGGTTTTTTAAATGCTAATTCCTTTCTATATCAAATTTGTAACCTACGATTTTTTTTAATTTGCTGATTTGTGTGAGTATTATTTAGTATTATTTTTTTATAATAATATTTTTTTAATTTTTTTTTAATCATTTTTTTTGGGGCGCTCTGGGTCCTCGCACCGGTAAGCTCTCCGGAGAGCGCACCCAGAGCGCTACTTCCGTTCGTGTAAAAAAATATGAATGAAAAGTAAATAATAACGCAAGACATTTAGTACCATACATATAAAAGCAGTTTTTTTGAATAAGGAAATGAAAATAATTTAGCATTTCTGTCAAACTATCAAAACGTCACTTCGGCGCGCCGCGTAAGCGCCCCCGGAAGCGCCTACGTTCGCGCCGCGTATGCGCCACCGGAAGCGCCTACGTTCGCGCCGCGTATACGCACCCGGAAGCGCTCCGGTGCGCGCAGCGTCAGCGCGTCAAGTCATGTGACCTTAAAATAACACTTTTCATTGGTTGCTAACTGTTTTTTTTACAAAGAATGAAATCCCCACCCATTTCCTTCACTTCTTCTTTTGTGAGTGAAAGACCTGCCTTTTTTTCTCTTCGATCTTGCTTAGATAATCATGGCTGCCAGACCATCCAGAAGTGAAGATGAGCCTGAATTCATTGATGAAGAGCCTCCTCAGCCAAAGGTGAAAGAGCATTTCATCTGGAAAAAAATTTCCATACCAGATGGCTAGAAAAAGGTGAACGCTCCAAAAGTGGAGTGCAGGATCTGCAAAAAAGTCCTGTCACGGGGTGACCCCAAAAAGAAATATTCTTTTGGGAACTTCACAATGCTTCGCCATGTGGAGAGGAGGCACCTCCAGAATTTTGCCCGGGAAAGTGTCAGGGCTCTGGCACAAGAGGTTCCCAGTGATGGGGCCTCTACATCCACCGGAGGAGCAACTACTTCTGTGAGGGGGCGATCGCAGGAGCTGGGTCCAAACATTCAGCCTGCATTCAACAAAGGTGTTCTGAAATGCAGATACTGCGATCAACTCCTTACCTTTGGGGAGCAAAGTGTCCTGCTCATGGTTCGAGCATTGGAGAACCATAGCTGCCGTTCCCAGCCCTAATTTGTTTTTGTTTTTTTGCTCCTGTTGAGCAGTTTCCAACCCCTGTTTTTGTTTCTGTTCTAAAAAAAGAAAAAAGAAGAAAAAAAGTTTGTTTCAGAACTACCTCCAATTCTCATCAAAGAGCTATATTCTTAAAAAAATGAAAAAGATTAAGTGAAGTGGAGTGCATTGATAATGGAAAGGAAAATGAGTAAGAAAGAACAGAAAGGTATGAGAGGAGAAAGGAAGTGAAGTGGGAGGACTGAAAGAAGTTGAGTGTTGGGAAGGAAAGTAAGGAGGAGAGTGAACATGGGGAATGTGGATATTCAAAGAAAATGTTGAAAAGGAACGGGGGTGTGGAAGGGTAAGAAAAGATGCATTGCTGGAGTTGCATCATTTTTGTGACACACTCCAGCAATGCATCACTTTTGCGCTTACAGATGCGTCTGAAATACTGACGTATCTGTAAAAACTTCTGACATAATACGTCATATATTGAATATGACGCATGACTAGAAGCCTGAAGGCCTCATTTATGAGGCCATGCGTCACTTTAACGCCACTGGTGCGTCACTTTTTGTGACGCACCAGTGCTGTAAATAATGCATCTTATTCAGTCATATTTAAAAAGTGACGCAGCTAGGTAGATGTGTCACTTTGTAAGCCCCTGCACCACATTATACCTACATCACGTGAAATGTATGCAAAAGGGACGTATTGACGCAAGAAAGGGTCATAGAGGTGACGCAGTGAAATCTACGAGATATCACTGCGTCACTTTTATGACGCTGTTGCGTCCAAATCTTACGCCTGTTTCACAGCAGGCGTGCAGGCCCTTTCATATGGGGCCTGGCCCCATGTGAAAGGATGCATTGCTGGAATTGCATCATTTTTGTGACACAGTGAATAAACTGGGTTTTCCCCATGCTACGCTCCCCGGTCCGCTCCCCGGAGCGCGTACCGGGCGCTGCCCACGTGCAAATCGAATTTTTTTTTGTGCCCCGCGGGACCCTATTATAGCCCCCACATCACACCTAGGGGGTGAGGAGGGGTCTACCCTGCCCCCTTATGGTCATTTCCCCCTTTTTTTTGCCACCTCTTGTGTCTCGATCCTACCGAGACACAAGATGGTGGCCGCTCCGGACTGTTTCGAATGTTTACAGACACCCGTGAGCCAATCAGCTTTCCGTGCGCAAGTCGCGTAGCATGCCCGGTGCGCTCCCCGGTGCGCGTACCGGGGTGCGCCTATAGATATATATATTTTTTGGAACCTAAATTACTCAAAATCCACTGGAGCACATATCTTGAGACGTAGCCAAGGCACATCTGGCTACCAGTCCCTACAATTTTGCCAAGTTTGGTGGAAAACCATTCAGCCGTTCTGTCTGAAAGTGAGTTTGACCGCCCTATGGAAATTAACATGGGGAAAACACGTTTTGGGTCCCCCCTTTTATCTTCGCCCCCGCTTGACGAATCCCCCTGAAACTTTCTAGGAAGAATCGGAGCTCCGCGATTCAAATTTGAGGAAATCTTCAGGCAGATTCTTTAACGGGCGCCAAAGTTATTCCAAATAGAATTTTGAGATTTTGCATTGAAAAAAATCCTAACTATAACTACCTACTGGAGACCGCCAGTAGGTAATATATATATAAATATATATTCACTAAAAAAAACATAGGTTTCACACCAGTTATAGTTAGGAATTAGCATTTAAAAAACCTATTAAATTCACTGAAAAAAACATAGGTTTCACACCAGTTATAGTTAGGTGGAAATTTTACTCGCATAAAACCATTGAAATTCCCACGTTATAGTTAGTTGGACTCACTATAACTTGCGCGTGCAATGCACTGCTGATGACGTCACATATTACATCACTCATGACATGGTCAGTGACATCACTCATGACATCACTGATGACATCTCAAATGACATCACTGATGACATCATCCAGTGAATGTGTATCTTTCTGAAAAATAAATATTTTTTATATATGTATATCTAAAGGTTGATGGAAGAATAAATGGGTAAATAAATGTCTTGTGTAAAAGTGATTGGCTAACTGACTTATTAAATGTATCTTAGTGAATACATATATTAGCGAGTAATGTTTAAATATTTAAATATCTGTATCTGTGTCTCACTTTGTGTATAAGTGGCTGCATGGGTTGGTGAGTAGCTACATGAGTGTGTATATGGGTTATTAGTTGTTTTTTGGAGTATTAGTATCAGTGTCTGTATGGTTCGGTGGGGGATATTACTTAGAGCACAGATGCATGAATGAGTGACTCACTATTTGTATGTATTTTGAAGACAGCATGTGTGCAAGACTGTATGGGTGGATGATTGTGTGTATGGGTGGGTTAGTGAGTATGTGTTTTTATAATTGATTGTTTAAGAGAGTAAATATGTTTCTGTTTCTGTAGAAGTATGTGTAGGGGTGTGCATGTAGCAGTATAATCAAGTAAATGGTTTTTTGATTATTTTTATATGCATGTGTGAATTTGTGTGTGAGTAACTATATGGATGAGTATTAGTGTTTAACAGGATGTATAGGTGTATGAGTACATATGATAAGTAAGTACATGCATGAGTGACTATATAGAACTGTTGGTGAATGAGTGGATGTGTATGTAGATGTTGGAATTACCTAATAAGTTGTTGTAATTGGTATTGGTTTCTCCTTTTTTAAGAAAATGTTACTTTCTATTTTTGAATGTGTGTGTCAAAGGTTATTTTATGCTGATAGGAGGTCTGCCACTTTGTCACAAGGATGTTGTCATCAGTGATGTCATTTGAGATGTCATCAGTGATGTCATGAGTGATGTCACTGACCATGTCATGAGTGATTTAATATGTCACGTCATCAGCAGTGCATTGCACGCGCAAGTTATAGTGAGTCCAACTAACTATAACGTGGGAATTTCAATGGTTTTCTGCGAGTAAAATTTCCATTTAACTATAACTGGTGTGAAACCTATGGTTTTTTCAGTGAATATATATATATATATATATATATATATATATATATATATATATATATATATATATATATATATATATATATATATATATATATATATATTCCTCTCCACAAGGGGGCTTCAGCATGCAAATGCAGATAGATTTAGAGGTGCACCAGCTATCCTAAGAGGAGTTTAGGAGAGGGTTGTGTGCATCTCCCATGCCCTAATCTTTCCATACAGAGTTTTAACACTAAACATTTCTTTCTCACCAAGCCGAGGCTGGTTCTGCCTGGAAGAACACCTGGGCTATATGAGCTGGTCTGTGAGACTGGCATAAGAAATGTGGACATGGTAACCACAGGCCTCTAGATTTAAAAGCAGCAAAAAAGTTTTTGACATTGTTGGTCTCAGCCTTATCATGTTCCAGGTGAAGGTTGTGGTGGTGGAATCGATTTCTCTTAACAGGGCTCTAGGGATTACCATTGCCAGCATACGAATTCCAATTCATTGCATCTTTATTTCGACAGTTTGTCATAAAAGAGTTCACAAATATTAACATTCTAAAAGTTTAAAACATATTACGCAAATTGTCCAGGTGATAAAAACAATAAAATATAAGCGGCCAAAGAGCGTTATAATCACACACAATCCATAAGCAATGTAAAAAAGAACCGATCCTTTCATTCAATGCCTATCAGAGGTATATATTCATTCATGTATACATCATTTCAACAATTTTTGAAATAAATAGATCTGTATTCAAATATTATTAGTTAGGAGCGTTCTCTTATTCCACATAGCTGCCAGATATTTTGCTACCCCAAATACAATCACAGTGGAAAGATCTGCTTTAAAAATTCTGTATGCTTGCATACAATGTATAAAACCCAGATTTTTACATAAGGGAATAATCCAATACTTTCTATGCTTCTTATAGGCTGGAAAAAAAATAAAATATGCAGATCATTTTCTTGATCAGAATTGCAGCCGGGACAATTTTTGGGAGAAGACGAACACAACTTGCTCGTAAAAGCTCTAATTGGCAGGGTGCCGTACCTCCACTGTAGATACAATTTTCTAGTTAAAACAGGATGAATGTCATTTAGAACCCCTTCAAAACAATAAACATCTTTAATAAGTAAACAATTGAGCTGATAAAGTGCCAATTTGTGCTTTCTGTGTGAGGGCGGGTAGTATATTTTCATGATACAGCTTTGCCAATTGTTTACGTGGGATTTGGATACAGGCTGTCTCTGGATCAGACCACAGTAGAGGCAGACCTAGCCTACCAAACTCCTCTCTCAGATACTTGAACCATGGGAGTTTCCTCATGGTAGGGAGTCCTAGGATTTCCATTAGCTCCAACCTGTAATTCATCAACTCTGGAGTAACCCAAAGCCTCTGATCAAAACATTAGTGGTTTCAGACCCAATTCCTTGTCTATTGGTGTGAGCCCTAAATCGAGTCTGACTGGTACCAGGGGAGTACTAGGCGGCAATGCCAAGAGACGCCTTAAGAATTTGTTTCAGTGGCCACAATCTCGGGTCTGCACTGATGGCCCCAAAGTTCACCGCCATGAATTACTGCCCCTCTTGCCTGTAGTTTATAGATCTCTAGAGAAGGGCCTATCGGCTTGACAGAGGATTTATTCGAAAGAAAATTGCCCCTGCTCGCTGTGCCAGTTTGAGTTGGGACTTAATTTGGTGGGGGACCCAAGTCATAGTTTCATTTAGGGTTATGCCCAAATATTCAAAGGTCGGCAGCGCTGCAGGAAGGCCTGCTGTGCTGCCTGGAAAAACAACCGTAATGAAGCCCTGAGTCTATTTGGTCACATTTGCTGCATGTTGGAAGACAAAGGTCAAATATACGTCTATATCTTCTGACAAACTGCTGCTCATTGGGACAGTGGGTCACTGGAGTGTTTTATTTTGCTGACAACATATCAGGTTGTTTCTGACACACACCATTTGAATATCAGTAAATGAGCCATGCAGATATTTCAAATTATATCCTATATAGGAAAGTACAAATGAAGTGATTTTTGAAATCACAAAGCGTGATGGAAACAAAGATTTTCATAGGATCAAAAATAAATCTTTAACTTTGTATTCCATTGTATTTTGTTTGACACCTGATTTTCTCTTTTTATTACTATCAAATAAAATTCCTTTGAACTTAAAAAATAAATCTTTAGTCGGTGATGCGCGAATCATACATTTTCATTGAATCCCAATTTCCACACGTTTTTGTGCTATATATTTTTACCCGTAAAACTGCATGTCTTTTAAATTTAGTGTCCATCTCAACTGAAAATTTGCTGTCTGCAAATGGCAATGCACGGCCCCACCAGCTACATACCATGTCGCTAACCATTCTCCTGTGAAATGGATATGGCACATTTGCTACTGTAGTTTTTTTTGTGTGACACTTGGATCTTTCACCATCCGTATGAATTTAGTGATATAACAATAGTAGCAGCATCCCCTCTCTAAAAATTGTTCCAGCACCGCTGGCTGCAAAGACTCTCTTTGCCTGGCCTGTATCACTACTATATTCTTGGCCTTCTTGCTTTGCTCATAATATCACCATTCCATGACCATGAGTGCTCCTTAATTAGCAGGGGCCAAAAAAAAGAAAGTCATATTTGGTCAAGAAGAGATCTCTCACAACTGTCCCTGCTGGGACACAAAATACCTCAATATAAGGGACTTCACCTTGGCCTTCAGTGCCACTTGTTTACATTCGTCCTACTTCCACAGCATTGCAGATTCACACATGAGGTCCTCCTTTAGAAAAGCCTTGTTTGATGAACATAAGACCTGCTTGAAAGTGACAGACCCAATGTTAGCAAATTAGAAATCCGTTAGGATAGACTGCCTTTTACATTTGCCTTCTAGCTTATTATGTCTGCAGGTGTTCATCCTCTTAAGTTACACGTGTGCCACTAGTCCCTGGGAGAAGGTCCAGGAAGACTGAGGTGTATTCAGAGGTAATCTCTTTCAGAATTTCACAAGAAACTACATTCACTAGTGTCCCGAAGGACACTAAGAAATAATCGTTTCAAGTTTATTTTATTTATGATTACAGATCTCCGAGGAGGTCCACATAAATCACAATGTTACCTACATATAAAAGAGTCTAGATTCAAATTTAAAATCAAATATTTATAGTAAAGTATTCCACCCCAACACAACTTCTGACAATTATAGACGATATCCAAAGTTCTAAGAAACTATCATTTAAACAAATTCCAACAAGCAACAGCATGTTATACAGAACGAAGTATAAAATGTCTTTCATGCCATCAGTGCAAGAATTTAAGAAATATATATTAAATAGAGAAAAATAATTTGTATGCCACAGTAGTACAATAAAACAATACAGATGACTTATATATAAAAAGTAAAAATAAAATGCCCACGTAGGGAACCTTATCCACTTTTACAACATACAAATGAGTGCATCTTATTATAATTTTACAAATCACTTTAAAAAGTGAAAAAAATTATATTGCAAAATAATTCATTTGGAGGAGCATAAATTGATTCTAGTACTGATGCTGAGAAGATAGATAACTGCAAACAGTATTGGCCCAAGCCATTTCCGTCGGCATAATAACAAAGCAGGATGAATTAACAAAGATTATTACTATCTTGGAGACCATTTTTACACAGGTTACAGATCGTTGATGAACCATATCATTTAGCTAGGAGGGGACCTAGAGGTAGCATGCCCTAACTCAGCAGTATCCAAAAAAACGCGAATTTCATGCAGCTGATTCGACGTAATATAAGCTTGTGCTTTGTTTCTCAAACAGGAATCGATAGCCAAATAGTGATTCCTTTTTAAAATACAGGCCTCTCTGTCCACATGAAAACTTAGGGACCAGTTGGACTTTTTTAAAGTAGCTTTAATTGGTGTGGCGTAAGAGCGAAAATTAAAGACAAGTCAAGTTGCAGCAAATCGAAATAGTCAATATGTGTAGCAGTCCATGTACAAAAAACATAATTGAATATTGCTTGTATCTAGATTGCAGTAACTTCCATGTGTCCATTATAGCACCCAATCCCTTAGCCTTTGTGAAGTTGCTCCTATCCATTACCATCACCAAAGTCCGGTCTGCTGGCCCTAGCTAGCATGTGGGCCACCATGATAGTTCAATACCACCATCACATTTTCAAATCCGGCTAAATTTTGAGAAAGCCTTTGGCAGCCCTTTCAAAAAGTAGGCTTTGTTAGCATTAAGGACAACGATCAAGCATTTCGCTACAGACATCCTTCCTATTTTATGGAGGAAAATGCTTTGGGCTTCAGTATATCTGCCGATCTGTGGATACTTAGTAAGCCTTATAACTCATAATGTTTTTAACTGACTGCTATTTACATAAGCCAGACTATGTATACATATATATGTATACATATAAAAAAGAAATATATATATATATATATATATATATATATATATATATATATATATATATATATATATATATATATATATACAGTGCAAATCCTCGAACCTCCACGCAGGCAGCGCGGCGAAAGAAGAAGGCAGACCCCACGTTTAACAGGCAGGATGTTATATTTATTTAGGACCCTTCAAATGACGCGTTTCGAGTACTTTGTACTCTTGTTCACACACCGTTGAACCAGTCAGCCTTTAAATTTATATGCTTTTTTCCCTGACCCTTCCCAAGGGCCACACCTCCTGTCGTGCATCACATGACTGAGTTAATAAACATAGAAATAGGTGCAAATCTTCAGATGAAAAATGCAGACGACTGATTCTTAGTGTAATCACTAAATCACAACATTATAATACAAAGGTAATATATATGCATATAGTGTGTAATACAGTATATACAATAATTCATATTATAAATTCATGTAATATAAGTCATAATGTTGAAAACCAAAAATATACTTTATAACATTTTTGAACATTGTCCTTTTCCCAGCATAGCGGTATTGCACTAATTTCATTAAAGGCCTAAATGAATATCATAACTGCTTGAATGCAGAAATGCCCGAACTACGGGCTATTAAAGTGACTGGTGCTAGATGTTCCCTGCCTAAATGCAATAGTCCAAAAGACTGACATAAAGTGCCCAATGCAAATTGTGCAAATTGCAATCCAGTATCAAAATTGAGCATGGAGGCCTAAAATCATGCGATGTTACATATAGGTGACAACTGTATTGTGTAATGCCCACGAGCTAATGTCTATAATATTTATTAAAAATTCATAATTCATGAATTTACACATTTCATAAATATTAAGACCTATATACAAATATTTACAAAAATATGTGACTAAATATTTACACATGGTGTAACATAATCACCTCTAAATTTGTGCTCCTATGTGTTTGTGCCAATGTGGGTGATGAAAATAATTAATTGGGAAAAATGATATATGTGACATTATGTACAGTCCCAAAAAAAAAAAGACTAAGAAAAGAGAGAAATTGCAGTGTTGATAAAACACACGTATTGTCAGTGTATATGAAATATACAAAAATTTCCAATATTCAGCGTGTGTGATAGATTCAATAGCTCAGTGGGCTGCCAGAAATTGGAATCATCAATGAATTCCGAAATCAATATAAGTAGCCCGAGTTGTCAGTAATTCAATGACCAGGAAACCTCCGCCCTCATAGGCGCAGCTAGGGGAGAAATATGTAAAAAAGGGGGTGTTTCCTTAGCTAAAGAAACCTTTTCTTATAAGAAGTTGTGTAAGTCCTCAGTTGCGTTGAGTCCATTTTGTTGTTTACTATCTAACGCCACAATATACTGAGTCTCTAACCTTCTAAGGATTTTGTCCCTATCCACCCCGTCTCAAGATTGGCACTGCATCAATGACATAATATTTTAAACACGCCAGGTCCTTGGCGTGTACCATATCGAAGTGCCGTGCCACGGGGTGAGCGGAGTCATGATTGACTATTGCACGGAGATGCTGCAATATCCTCACATGCACCTGCGACCTAGTGCTACCTACATAGCTCAGGCCACAGGTGCAGGTCAGGACATACACTGCAAACTCCGTGCGGCAATTAAAGGTGCCCTTAATTGCCACCTTAGTGCCGGAAAAAGGATTGTCATAGTGGGTGGTATTTTGCCCAAATTTGCATGCACGGCAAGAGCTGCACTTAAAGAAGCCCTTTTTGGTGAGCCAGTCACTGCCACTGACTAGCTCCGGGCTGGATCTAACTAATTTGCTGTGCATGCTGTAGGCTCTTTTAAAGGTAACAACAGGTTTGTCGGATACTCTAGAGTTTAAAACACCATCAGTTTTTAAAATAGGCCAATGCCTATTGATGATTGCTTTGATTTGTCTTTGCTGACGGCTGTATGAAATAATGAGCCTAGGCGATTGATCACTGTTGTCAACATCTGGAGATTTTGGTGACAGAAGAGACGATCTGGACCTTTCCTGAGCTTTTGTTAATGCTCTTGAAAGGATGGTCTCATTGTAGCCTCTGGCCCTCAAACGTTCCAATATAGCTGATGCTCCTTCTTTAAACTTTTCCTCACTACTGCAGATTCGCTTTAATCTCAGAAGTTCCCCCAAGGGAATACTCCCAATTACATGCCGGGGATGGCCACTGCTGGCATGTAGAATACTGTTGCCAGCAGTGGGTTTTCGGTGTAAAGAGGTTACAATAGTGTTCCCAATGATGTCGATCTGTACATCCAAAAATTGGGCTGAGTGTCTGCTTATGTTAGAAGTGAAGAAAAGATTGCTGGTGTTGGTGTTAAGAGCATCGACAAACTGCTGTGCACTGGTAGTGTCACCCTGATAAACACAGAAAACATCATCAATAAACCTCATCCAGTACAGGACATTATTAAAACCCGGTGTGGCCACAAGATCCCGCTCCTCCCACCAGCCCACGTGTAAACACGCGTAGCTGGGGGAGAAGCAGGAACCCATGGCAACACCCCTGGTCTGCCTCCAGACAGCTTTGCCATACAAGAAAAAATTGTTGTTTAGACACCAGCTTACTAGATCACTTAGCATTTTGTTGTGTCCATAATACTCACATGTTCTCTGTCCTAATTAGTATTTGATCGCCTCAATACCCTTGCAGTGTTCAATGCATGTGTACAATGATTCAATGTCTAATGTAATAATACACCACTCTGTTTGCCATTGTATCGTATTGAGCTTGGACAGAAAGTCGCCGGTGTCTTTGATGTAACTGGCAAGACCTTTGACATGACTCTGCAAAAAATAATCAATATAACGGGAAACGTTCTCACCCATGCTTCCAATTGCAGAGATGATCGGTCTGCCTGGAGTTGGGTGACGCATTTTATGGATCTTTGGAATTAGATATAAGTGCAGCATCACGGGGTTTTCCACATGTAAAAATGCTAATTCCTAAGAAGATATCAATTGTTCCCGTTTATATGACAGTAACATGCGTTTTAAAGTGTCCCGGGCTCGTTTATATTCGATCCCGCTGCTGATTGTATAGCATTCATTGTCACTTAATTGTCTGGATGCCTCCGTTATATAGTCTTTTCTTGGCCAAAGAACAATGTTTCCTCCCTTGTCCGAAGAATTGATCACTATGTCCTGATTTTTGCTGAGTTTTGCCATCAGTCTGTTGTACTGAACTAGTTGGGAGCTGTGTTTCTTCTCCTTTGCATGTCTCTGTCTGTGTATTTGCCGATTAAGTGTTTTCAAATCCTCCACCACACATTCGTGGAATATATCCACGGCATCCTTCGGCATGACTGGGACAAATTTGCTGGCTGCCTTGAAAGGGCTTTCCCCTGCTCCCCTTTGTGCCATGTCAACGGCACGAAGCTGATCCTGGGTATTGGTTGTATCATCGTCATTCGTGTTAGGAATAGAATCTGATGCCAAGTCACATAAGGTTAAAAGAGTTCTTGCTTTACTTGCAGTAGTTAATGTGGCCTCGCCGGGCAAATGACTGGTCCCACCGCGGTTAGTTTCTTTGACTTGTGGTTTAATTGCAAAGAATTTTTTAAGTTTGAGTTTCCTGATGAAAAGGAAAACGTCCGCTCTGGTGCCAGTGTAGTTAAAGGAACTTTCCGGACAGTAATTTAAACCAAGGGACAACAGCTGTTGTTCTGCCGTTGATAAAGTTAGATTCGATAAATTGGTGATGGTGCCTGCCATGTCTATTGTTTTTTGTTGTTGTTCTTCTTTTTGTACCAGGGCTTCTTTTTGTTTTGCGGCTGATTTGGCGCGTTGCCGCCTTGCTTTGCGCCTGAAGTTGCGTCGCTTCCTGCGCCATCGGTCCTCGACTAAAAAATAGACCTCCTCCCCCAGGTCCAAAACTGCTTGTAACTCGCTGTCCTGGTTGAGACTGGCTGTTGAACCATTTGTACTGCAGGAGCTGGAAAGAGACACAGTGTCTTGGTCTGAGGAATTCATAACTCCTTGTTCATTTCTGACACTGGATTGTTGCATCATTTTAGCTTGGTTAGACAATTGGCGCTGTTTTCTTGCCTGGTCGAATTTTCGTGAGAAAGTATAAATCCGACCCGTTTCATAGTCCTCAAGGTCTCTTTGGAATTTATTAATTTTCCGTAATTTTATTTTCTCCTCGTGTTTTGTTAATCTTTCACAAATTTCTTTACGACTTTTTTCAATCAAAGTTTTGATATCTGGTTCCTCGTGTCTGTCCAGTTCTTCATAAATTTTTTTGATTTCCTCTAGCAAGGTCACTCTGTCCAGTATTGCATATTTTATCAATATTTTGATTAAATTCATGGACACAATGAGGTTGCTTTCTCCCCCTTCTTTTAACATGGCAGGGTTTGGGTCCACAAAGCTGGGGGCAAGCAATATACGTAAGCCTCTCGGCACCCTCCCTGCTTCTTCGTATTTAGTCAAGGACTTGTGCTCCCACCACTTTGTTACTTCGGACTTAGATTTCTTGTCTAAAATTTTTAATAGTTGTTTGACATCTTGATTGACTGAGTTGGCGACCGTTACTGGCGTTTGTTTACTCGGTACGCCGCGAGGCAGATTACTGTACAATATCGCCACTGCCACCTCCCTCTCTTCGTCGAGATTTGTGGACATTATTTAAACTGTATTAGCGGTGTAAACTTAAAGAGATTTGTGATATTTGAATCGGCACCTGGCCGCTGCGTTGTGCTACCGCCTGAAGTGAAAACGCTGCCTTCTCACCTGCACTCCGCTTAATTGGATGTCCGTTAGAGCACCGGTGTTTCCGCTGTTTGCCGACCTATCCGATCCGCTTCCAACGTTACCCAGCGCCGACCTGGATTTCCTTTCAGCTGCAGGGGGTTTGTTTCGCCGTAATATTCCTCTCCGGAATGCTGCTTCCAATGTGGCTGTAAAGACAAAAACCACTTGCTGAGAAGGGGGTACTGCTACCGGAGACAACCAGCTTCCGTAAATTGAATGCAGTGCAAATCCTCGAACCTCCACGCAGGCAGCGCGGCCAAAGAAGAAGGCAGACCCCACGTTTAACAGGCAGGATGTTATATTTATTTAGGACCCTTCAAATGACGCGTTTCGAGTACGTTGTACTCTTGTTCACACACCGTTGAACCAGTCAGCCTTTAAATTTATATGCTTTTTTCCCTGACCCTTCCCAAGGGCCACACCTCCTGTCGTGCATCACATGACTGAGTTAATAAACATAGAAATAGGTGCAAATCTTCAGATGGAAAATGCAGACAACTGATTCTTAGTGTATATTTATATATATATGCAAGAAACGCCATTCACTACATCACCTTCCACAGAGACAGAATAACGCAGAGAGAAACCACAGTTTTCGTGCTATAATCCTTAGTGTTTTATTCGTGCAGAATCTCGCCAGCAATCCACCATGACGCGTTTCGCCTCCAAAGAGGCTTGATCACATGATGTGCCATAGACATAAACGAGGGCATTTATAGTTCAAATCAGTGCATTGCATCGGCTGTTCCCAATCAAATCATGAACAGTGCATGATCATGCAGTAATCGTGAGTTGGGTCACACGATCTAGGAGGTGCAATGTGTTCTTCTTTTTACCTTCTTTTTACCTTCTGCTGTCCTTAGCACTTATCAACCTAAAGCGCACCCTTAATATCCTTTAGGTTGCTTTACTGAGCAGTGAAAAAGGAATCCCCTAATACCACGCTTAGGCTCATGAGGTCATCATACTTTGAACTATAAGTAAGCCTTTAATTCTCTCCCTCTCCTCATTCACATCTGGGAGTAAACTAATTATACTGTAGATGTATGTCTGTGTTTTTCTATGTGTCCTTTTTGAATGTCTTCTTTTAGAGGGTCTCAGAACCTCATTTTGGGTTCCGTTGTTTACCCCTATTCACTAGGAAAGCATTTTCTTTCCTCAGTTCCTGGACATCCGACTATTATGTTTATTATGTCTTTTTTCCACAGGTTCTCATCAACGCCAATTGGGCGCAACTGAGCTCACTAATATATATAACATTGGTAGGTACATTTCACCTTTATATATTTTTGTAGAATACACTTTAACATTACATGTGAGTAAGGTGAGGATAACGTGCATATCCTTGTCCTGAAGAAGGAGTCTCTGTACTCCGAAACATGTTGACACCCTGAATGGTTGATATACCCTAATACGTATACAATCAACCTCACTCTGCACCTTTTTAATTATACCAGCCGAGGACATAATAAATATTTTTTTCCTACGAGCCAGGTATTTTTTAAACTCACTTTTTCACCTCACCTCACTAACTCACATTCTCTCCCTAAAACACCCACCCACACATAGTTCACTACCAAGTGCTCCTACGGAGTCGTTAGTCGTAGCACGCCGCATTCCGTAGAGGGGTGCGAAGGCCCCGATGATGGAGCATGACACCAAGGGGCCTGTTGGTGTGTGAGGGGCATTTAAACAACACTGTGTGCTCCCCTTCACTTTAGGGACCACCACCACTTTCTAAGTGGATTCCATTTTGTTTAATCATATTGCCTAGGGAGACTGAATCCACTTGTTCTCTCTCTCCCCCTTCTTGGTTGTATTCTTAATCTATTACAGGCAGGTATACATGTCCTCGCTGGCATTGAGGCCCCCCGGGTTCTTACTATTGAGTTCCAAAATATACCTCGTTTCAAGCAAGCGTAGCTTGGCATCCCTTTTTCCACCCCTCTTAAGGGGTAAGATCGTGTCAACAAGGTAATATTGGACACCCGCGGGGTCACTATTGTGAATTGATTCAACGTGCTGTGCTACGGGATATGTATGGTCCCTCCCTGATATGGCTCTTAGGTGCTGCAGTACCCGCTTATGGGCGGGCAAGCGTGTGCTGCCCACATAGCGCAGCCCACAGGGGCACTGCAGCACGTAGACCACATATTCGGGTTTGCATGTGAGTCTTTTGCCGATTGGAGTTGATTTATCGCAAAAAGGACTGGAACAGTGGGTTTTATTTATTCCATGGCGGCAAGCTTTACAGGATAGACACTTTTTAAATCTCTTACTCAGAGCCGTCCAGGTTTCTGAGATTGTCATATCCAAGCTTTTGCTTACAAAAGCATTAGCCATGGTTGGTGATCTGCGGAATGTGAGGTCTGGTTTGTTTGCCACCAATCCTCCTATTACCGGATCCCCCTCACTAGATTCCAGTTCCTACTAAAGATTTTTCTGATCTCTGCATGTTGTGTGCCATAAGTTACAATGGCCCTTGATTGTATCATCTCGGAGTTTTTTGTGTTGTTTTTATTTTGGGTATTAAAGCTTGTTCTCTTGAGATCGTTTGAGTGCATTCAATCGCTTTATTTATTACACTCTTGCTGTACCCTCTCTCCAGGAAGCGTATCTTACTATCTCTCTGGGCTCTCTCACAATCAATGTCCGTGCTGCAAATGCGTCTCAGCCTTAGCATCTCCCCGTAGGGGATGCTGCGGATGAGATGCCGCGGATGCTGGCTAGTTGGGTGAAGCAACATATTCCCTGCGGTTCCCTTCCTGTGCAGCTTGGTTTCCATCTTGCTATCTTTAATGTATACTTCAACATCCAAAAAGCTTACTCTTTCTCTATGGATCTCTGATGTAAATTGTAAGTTGAAAGCATTAACATTCAATTCTTCTATGAAATTAGTGGCCTCCTCCTTGGACCCCCTCCAAACCATGAATAGCTCATCTATATACCTTAAGTATAACATCACGTTGTTAGTCATGATGTCCTTGTGTCGGTCCATGAGGACCCGCTCCTCCCACAGCCCCATGTGTAGACATGCGCAGCTGGGGGAAAACAGGCCCCCATGGCCACACCTCTCATCTGTTGGTGTACCTGGTTGTTGAATATGAAAAAGTTCTGATCCAGGCAAACTTCAGCATACCAACAATCATTTTATTGTGGTGTATATAATTCATAGGGCGCTTGTCCAAGTAGTATTCCACTGCCTTTACACCATCCCCATGCCTGATCGAAGTATACAATGAAGTAACATCTAGAGTCATTAATACATAGTTTTCATTCCAATCAATTCCTTTCAGTTTACAAATTAAGTCAATAGTGTCTCTCACATATGAGTTCAATTGTATAACCCATTCCTGCAAGAAATAATCGATGTACTTGGAGATATTTTCCGTTGAACTTTCAATAGGTGAAATAATCGGTCTCCCAGGCGATGTTGAGACATCCTTGTGAATCTTGGGTAATAAATAAAAAAGTTGGAATAACGGGGTGTTATTTCTTCAAAAAACAAAACTCTTCATTGGATATTAAGCCACTGCTCCTCCATGCCATTAATCTAGAATTTTGTTCATTCCAAGATGTTCTTATTGCTACAATGTTACTTTTTTTGTAACAGGTTTGGTCCCCTAGTTGTTTTTCTGTCTCCTTTATGTATAGGCTCCGGTCCCATAGGACAATGTTCCCACCTTTGTCCGCCAGTTTCACTATCACATTTTTGTTGGTGTTTAATTTTTTCATCAAGTTGTTGTAGCTTTGGTTTTGTCGATTGATGGCAGAGTGCTTTTTATTTGTGGCTATATGTAACCTTTTCAAATCTTCCGTGATGAGATCGTGATAAACGTCGAGGTTGTCATGTGTCATGACTGGCAAGAAGGTGGATTTCGCTTTAAACGGTGTAGTTCCAATCCCAGGGCCTCCCCCAGTCGGGGTTGCCCCTACTAGGCTCACATCCGCCCCTTCTTGCTGAAGCGCCCAGATTTCTTGGAAAGAAGGTTCATCACCCGCTGTTAGGAGAGATGGACTTTTCAATGCTGTGGTTTTGGACTTTCTGTAGGGTTGTAAGCGATGGAATTTGGTTAATTTCAATTTTCTTATGAACCTAAAAGCATCCATTTGTGTATTGGCATAGTTAAAGTCTTTAGGCGGACAATATGATAGTCCCAAGCCCAAAATAACCACCTCTTTTGCTGTCATAGTGATGTTAGTTAGGTTTATAATTGATGTTATACCTGAGTTTGTCCCCGGTTTGGAAATTTGTTCCATTTTCCACGCTTGCCCTTCTTCTCTCCGCTCGTTTTTTCTTTTATGGAACTTGCGACGTTGGAGCCGCTTGCGGTTTGCCCTTTGCCGCTTTGATTGGCATTCGCTTGTATTCTTGGCCTTAGAGTGTCTCGGCGATTTTCGCATAAGCAGCTCACTTCCTGGGCAAGGGAGAGTTTGGTAAACCCCAATCTTTGTGTCTTTGTAGGGTCACCCTCTGTATCGCTCTCCGCCGCCGAACTCAGATCCGTTGATGATGCGGACACTAATGCTGTTCCTCGGGGTTTTTGCACTGATTTGCCCACTCGCGCCTTGATATTATCGTACCTCCGGGCGAAGGTAAAAATCTGAACGTTTAAATAATCAAGTCTATCTCGTTCAAATTTAAAAGCTTTGCGCTTTTTTTATGATATCCTCCTCCTTAGCCAAACGCTCCAACATTTCTTCCCTCTTTTTTTAGTGTTATCGTCTTTTTCCATATTATCCAGTTCAGCCTCAACACTTTCTATTTCTACTTGTAGTTTTCTCCTGTCGCTCTCCGCATAGTTCACCAGAATCCCCATAAGTTTGGCAGAGGATTCCAGGTTTGCAGCAGCCCCTTCCACCAGCATTGCCGGGTCCGGATTATCGTAACTAGGCGCTAGAGTTATGCGGAGAATGCTGGGAACGCGCCCTGCTTGCAAATAGCGGGACAGGGACTTATCCTCCCACCATTTTGCCTGTTCTTTCTTTATTAGCCTTTCAAGTTTGTGGAATAAATCCCTGGTTGTGGGATTAGTGTTGCTTTTGTCCGGTTGTTGAAAGGTTCATTCTCCCCCAGCCGGGGGCTCGAACACAGACTCGGAAGCTTCCTCCCTGTGCCTCAACACATCGGCGGACATTTTATTGCTTTCAGTGGCTTTGTTCTATGCACTACACCAAGGAACCGATGATCTGCGTGTTTTAAATCACTGCGCTGTCATCGGGCACACTCCTCACTGCGCTGTATGTTCGATTTCCTACCTGGACCAGGCTGCCCGCATATCCGCAAACAATTTCAGGTTATGCCGGCTCTTGTAGTCCCAGGCAGACGTGTGCTCCACTTGCAGGGGCTCTCGCGGCTTCCTCCTACCGGAGTCCGTATTTCGATTCCGGTTCACGGAATCTCAGCTACCTGCCGCTTCTTGCCCAGATTGAGGTGGGGTTTCACTCGCACCCCAGAGGCTTCCAGGTGCTATTTAGATGCAAGAAACGCCATTCACCACATCTCCTTCCACAGAGACAGAATAACGCAGAGTGAAACCACCGTTGTCGTGCTATAATCCATAGTGTTTTATTGGTCAGAATCTCGCCAGCAATCCACCATGACGCGTTTCGCCTCCAAAGAGGCTTGATCACATGATGTGCCATAGACATAAACGAGGGCATTTATAGTTAAAATCAGTGCATTGCATCGGTTGTTCCCAATCAAATCATGAACAGTGAAAAAATACTGCAGATGCATCGCGGCAGCGGACATTTAATGTAGGGCATAGTGCCCAATTATCAATGTAAACTAATCTTCCCCAAATGTTTAAGAAAAAAAAAATATATATATACAATGATAAAAGCATATATACATTGTAAAACCAACTATACATGTTCATATACAGGGATAAATCCATATATTTACTAAATCCATATATTTACATTGGTTTTTTAAATATTCTGAATTGGAGTATTATGTAAATAGGTGATTTGATATTACATCATCCTATATTGCACTCTTCATACATCAGCTGCCTGTGGCTTTCGATAAAGTGCAAATCTCCACATATATATATATATATTCCACCAAATTGTTTTAAACCAATTCCACTGGGCCGTGTGAACCAATGATGATTAATATGCCACTAGGGCGAATTAATTATGGGTTGTGATAAAGCACAGAATTTAATTTAGACTGGATATTGTTATTTGCTGCCCACTTGGGTTGTACGGTGGTAACCAAGAATGATACAATTCTTGGCAGACCGCTGTTGCCTAAATATGATAATAGTAACATATTGTGCAACAAAATATGGAGCAAGCAATGATGTTACCATAGGCTGTTGTCCTATCAGTAAAGGACTGCTTCTGTTTCCATGGTGTAAAACAACCAAAGTTACAATTCATTTGTATGCTGCAATTTAATGTGGTTACAGTGAAAGTAAAAAGTGTAATTAAGCCCATCAATGAATTTACTGCCGATTGTAATGTATTATGTGCACTATTAATTGCATTATATAAACGAGTCTGCCTTCTTGCTCAGTAACTATGAGATTGTCCTAAAAGTCTGTTATCTATCTTTACACATTTGGTGAAGTCACGTGATGTTTATTTAAATGTCTAAAAAAACATACACTTGCACTCGTGACCAAGGAAGCTTGTCCACCGAAATGCGTTGAGTGAAGAGTTACTGAATAAACAAACACGCTGTGTCATATAGCTAATTCTTATACTGTGTTAAGTTAGCATGAGCTTATTAAATGTTTAAACGCAATTTTTCCTTTTCGCTTCATTTTGCACACAACACATAATTGTTGTTTTAGCTTTCAACCCAGAAGAGCTTTGTGATTTACTTGAGAAATAATATGTTATTGCTCTAATATCAGTTTTGCTCGGTACACTGTCTGCACAGTGAGTGCTGAAGGCTCCAAGGATAACTGACACAGTGTTGTTGTGAGGGCTGATCTTCGCACCTCCATAGACATAACACACATGCTGCTGTCAAAATCTGGCTCTAGGCGGGTTTTATATTGTTGTGCTGAACACACACGGAACACACTTGATGGTGCTTCGCATGCAGAGAGCTGGTGAAAGATGATGTGATCCTCTTGCGCTGAGATTTGGAGGTATGGGCCCGCCCTGCTAAAACCCAAATTAGACCTTCATAGATATAAAATACTATGCTAAATAGGAAGGGTGAGAATTAGGTATTGTCAATTCCTATTCATTTCAGCATCTTAGTATGCTGTCACCATTCGCCTTTTATGGACTGATAACTATGCAGATAACTTTGTTGCTTATAATATGTTTGCTCGTATTATATAAGATACTGCATTTGAAAACCCTGCATTAGTAATTAAATATTTCAAATATGCACGTGTCCTCATTTACTCCACGTTCTGGTTTGAAATGATTATATAGCGAAAGAGTGTTCATGTGTTCCACAAAACCTGAGGTAATCTAAGTTCATGTTCTGGTCTTTCTAAGCATTGGGAGTTTGTTATGACCAATGAGACACTGTAGCTAGCTCAGTAAGGGGTTTTGGATACTGAGGTGAGTTGTGGGCCATCCTAATTCACCAAGGTTCCAGGTCTCTATGCACAGTTCTGTAGGAGAACGGAATTCCAGCTACATGGCGCCCATATGTTGTTGGCCTTATATCATGACACTCGAGTAGTATATAATTCAATCCTTAACCCCTTCACTACCATTTCCGGAAAACGGTGGTGTCGGGAAAACCTACCTATTTTAGAAATAGGTCTTTTCAGGCTTGATTCTTACTAAAACGGTTTCCTTGAATTACTACCCAGTTGTGCTACAAAGTTTCGTTTGGTTTTCAACATTCATGTGCTGTCATGGCCCAAGCCGTAGACATACCGCAGCATAGTCGCATTGCAGTGCGAGATCATTTGCGGAATTACAATGTCCCTTTGGAAGGCTTGGCTGTGATAATGGTGGTGAGTGCGGATGCTGCTTACCCTTACGAACTGTTTTATTCGTGGGTGACATTTCCGGAGGTGGACGCTAATACTCGTGTGTTCCACACATACACTCCCACGGCTGTACCTAATGAGTATACTCCGTACAGGGCACAGGAAGTTCCTATTGACGTTTGGCAGCATCGAGTTTGGTTTGGTGGTGCCCTACTCCATACTTTGAATGCTCCAAGGTTAGGTCCTTTGTCCATTCCAGGCACTAGTTGGCCTGTTTTGGCTGGATTTACTCCTCATACTCTACACAGCAATTGTAACGTGGCTGAACTTCGACGACTACATGTAGTCGCAATTGCCATGATTAGAGCCTTAGTGCATTAAATGTGCCGTAATCTTCCGGGTGGAGCCCCGGAGGGTGCGGTGCTTCCGGCCGGACAGGGTGGTTTGAAACTCAGTCCCGTCATGGTCAATGCAGTAATGGGCAAGAAGCCCCAGGATAAGGATGATTTTCCTTTCTGGCTTGCCGAGAAATTTGACCAGCTGGAAGCTGTATTTCCTAATACGACTCCTGGTGAAAAACACTGGATTCTTACGCTTAGTTTGCCGAAAGATTTGGCCCCTGAGCTCGTTGATTGTGAGACCTGGGGTAAGACTTTTGCAGCGGTATATGCAAGGTGCTACGGCACCCCGTCTATGCCAGTGCTGTCTACGGTCCTTAAACGTGTTCAAGATGATCACGGACCGGAGTCTGCGGTTGAGTTGGGCATGCGCCTGTGTGGCACCTTTGATGTGGTTTGCGATCTCATCCTTGCTAATGTCAAGGGGGATGCAGTGAACTTTCAGATTGCTAACGCGTTGGCGGCGCTCCCGATGCCGAGAAACCCCGACAGTTAGCAAAAATTATTGTGGCGGCTTATAAAACCGTGGGTCGCAATAGTAAGAGTCTTAAGCCTTTTTCTGTTAAGGAGAAAAATCAGCCCCAGGGACAAGCTTCGGAAACGGAAGTTTAGCCAAAGTCCAAAAAACAAAATTGGCCTAAAAAACAGAAACAGGGTAAGCAGCAGCAACAACAGCAAACACAGGTTTCTGTGTCTCCGTTACCTGCGCGGTCGGAACGTGTTTATGACTTGCGCGATCGTGCGATGATTACATCTCCTGATCGATTTCAGGCTTCTGACCAACGCTCTCGTCGTTCCGTTCAGGACTCATCGGCCCCAACAGGCGGCAGGGGTCGGGGTGGCCAGCAAGGATGTGACCAGCCCCTCCCGAAAAACGGTGCAGAAAGGCAGGAAGGCTCGACACCGAAGAGACCGCAGTTTGCCAAGAAAAAAGTTGCGGCTTTAACATCGCATCGATATGCCACAGATTGTGAGAACGCGGCTTCGGAATCTGACGTGGGCTCTGACCTTGCTGGACAGCGCGGGGGAGATTACCATAGTGAGAGAGGCCCTCCGTCCACTACTGAAGGTGACAGCGACTTAAACTTATGTTGTGATTGAAACAGCTGATACAAGTGTTGCTCCCCCTGATAGACTTTTTGAAATTGTCCTGTTAATAGAGGGTGACATACAACGAACCATAAAAGGGGTATTTTGGGAAAATCTTTTGTCTACCTATGACATTTTGCTTTCGGAGGCTGACTGGCCCCCACCTTTTGTTCTCGCAGCTCCGCGAGGGGAGGAGGTAATCCTCCCCAGTTTCGCGAGCACAGTCTCGAAAGAGGATGTGCAGCATTTTGCAGAAGAGTGGGCTCTGGCTCTAGCACCGGCTGAGTACCGCAATCAATGTGGTTGGGATAAATTGTCCCCAAGCCCCGATATTCCTTTACGGTCTCAGCCACAACCTCAACCTCAATATCCCATACGGTGTGAAGCAAAGGCTTCCGTCGCGGCTGTCCTTGAACAATTGGAATATCAAGGTGTAATTGAAACATGTGTGTCACCGATGAATAACCCTCTTTTTACTGTGAACAAGCCAGGCGGTTCATATCGTTTGGTATTGGATTACCGGCATTTAAACTCGCATTGCCGTAACTGTGCAGTACAGAATACTCACGGCTCTGCCCTAGTGAATAGTCTTATGCGTAAGTGGTTTAAAACCACGCTTGACATTTCTAATGGTTTTTATGCCCATCGATTGGAAGGTCTAAGTTCCCAATGGACCTCCTTTACTTGTGGCGGTGTCCAGAACAATTTCGGCGTTTGCCCATGGGCTATTAGAATAGTCCTGGGATTTTTACTGCCCACATTGTCTCTCTTTTGGAGAGAATTGACCCAGATGCTTGTTCGTATGTGGATGACATTTATCTCACGGACGACGAACTTTGGGAGCATCTGTGTCGAGTCAACGGGATTATTTGTACCTTTGCAAACTTGGGTTACAAATTCAACTTTGCAAAATCGCACATTGCAGAGTACACAGTGCTGTTTCTGGGCTACGAGCTCAACAATGAGGGAAAGGGATTGGCTCCTCACTTCCGGGAGAAATGCGCACAACTGCGTACTCCGACAACGCTGAAAAAATTACAATCTTTACTGGGCTTCTTGAATTTCGGGAGGACATACATTCTGGAATATGCCCAGCGTATCAAGCCGTTGTATGCTTTGATACAACCATCTTTTACCAGATCATGCAGGCTGCCAGAGCATTCAGCTATTTTGCAGACTTTGCAGGCTGATCTGCTCGCTTCTAAATACTTACTGACTCATGATAACCAGACCAACCTGGTGATAAGGATTATCCCTGGGACAGTGGGTTTCACGTACCTGACTTTTAATGAAGGAGACACAGTACCTATTGCTTACAAGTCACACTTGTACACTTCGGCTGAGTTGCACTTTTCCACTGTGGAGAAAGTTTTGACGGCTGTGCAGATGGCAATTCTTAAGGAACGTGCCCTGTCACAGGGTAAGCGCATGTTGGTTGTTACCCCGTGTCCTGCCTTGGAGGCAGTCACGAAAGCCAGTGTACCGAATTCCAAAGCTTTGCACCCTCGGTGGATTCAATGGGCTGCATCCTTGACATCCCAGGATGTCACGTTTATTTTTGACGCCTCATTACGGTCGCAGGAGTACTTACAGTATGAATTCGTTCAGCCGGCTCCTTTAGCAATGCGACCCCTGGAGGATTTCCATTGCATCATTTACACTGATGACTCGACGTAGGATGCGCATGGCTCTAAACATGCCTACGTTTCCGCTTGCGCCATTGTGGTCGGTGCTATGGTGAACGATGAGTTCAAGTCCAGTGTCGTGCACAAGCAGACACCAGGGGACTGCACCGCACAATTGGCAGAGCTTCGTGCTCTGATGCTTGCATTGGAGTACGCTGATCCTAGTGTGACGACTCTAATTGTAAGTGATTCTTACTACTGTGTCCAGTCTTACAATGAGAACTTGTCCTTTTGGATTCAGAATGATTCCAAAGGTTGCACTATAAAACATAAGATGATCTGGGTCCGAGTGGCTGAGCTTAAAGTGCAGTTGCCACTTGTGTTTGTGATTCATACTGAGAAGTTGGAATCTTTACCGTTCTCTGTAGCTGAGGCCACTGCTTCAACGTGGCTTATCCACAGGTTAATCACATTACCTTTCGCCTTCTACAAGTTTACTAATTGTATGCGATATATTGCGATACGGAGATACGAACCATTAGGGAGCTCATTCCTCCATGAGGCATGGTCTCTTCCGTTCACGTATAGGTGCCTGAAAGACGAAAAAGAGGTGTATCTTAATGGGGGAGAATGCACAGAGTCTCCTGCCCATTCATTGATATGCAGGCACATCCAGTTACATGGTTCCTGTAATCAGGTCCGGCCTAATTTAGCCTGTGTTTTGAAAGGAACTCCGGTTCCCGCAATCGTTCCCACATTCAGATTACTGGCAAACGGTAGTTATTTACTGTTGATTAACGAAGAGTGTTGGGGTTTAAATAAAGGTATCGCTTATGTGATAACTGTATCAGAACGTGTTGTCTGTTGCAAAAACGTTCTGTATCCCCCTACGCATGGGAATTCAGATGTTTCCATCTGGCCGTGGTCTTGTGACTTCATTCGAGAAAATATTTGGAGTCATTCCTGCCTTCTTTCATTCTTAATTTTCAAGTCTGTTTGGTGGCTTTCCTGTTTTGCTAGCATTAGCTGTGGGAGGTTTGGTGATATTTTGCTTTATTAAACATGGATGCCCGTCCTGCGCTGGAAGCCGCAGAGCCCCTCCTGCCACTGTTTCTCAACCGGATGCTTGATTACTATGGCACTCTTCCGCTAGCGACTTTAAGCACGGCATTTGGATTATCGTTTCGATTTTCCTATTTCACATGTGTCCAGCCTGTGTTTCATTGCCTGAGCTGCGATTTCGACTGGGCCCTTGATTTGTGTCTCTGCTTGACGGTGTCTCCTAACGTCGATTTTAATCATCTGATGAGCCCGTAGTTGCTCACGAGTTGGTTTGTACTGGCGAAAGGATTATGGCCTTGGCAGCGATGCATGGACTAATGGGTCATTGGGACATACTCGCAGCGGCGCATGAGTTCTTGGCACAGAGAACCCACTGAGTTGTCCTCTGATGATGCTAGAGGATCCAGTGCTGGAGGAGCATGTATGTTCTTTTCCTCTACTTAATTGGATGGCTGAACTGTTTTCGGATGATGACAGTGATTTCATATTGGAGGCTGTTGCTGCATATTTTGCACATTCAGTCCAGTCATGAGATGCCTTGAAGACTTTTGTTATTTAGGCACGTTCCTGTTTGTATTTTTGGAAGGTGCCTTTTTCTTACGAACAATTCTTTTTATACGCCCCAGGCTTATTAACTTCAACTAGGGGGCCTTGTATTGAAAAGTTTAGACCATTCCATTTGGCCACTGTAGGACGTCATATATGCTTATGAAAATTAGCTTAGCTCATTTATTATTGAACTCTGCTTTCATGTTATGCCCCTGTTCAGGTCTTACCTTACCTTGATTTTTGACCATGCTCGGATCATTGGGGGGGGGGAGGTGTCATATAGCTAATTCTTATCTATATACTGTGTTAAGTAGGGGTGGGCGTAGTTCGCGAAGTACCGCTACGCGAAGCTACGCGAAATGCACTTCGCACTACGCGAACTTCACGTAGCACTACGCGAGCTGCGTGGTAGCATGTTCGCACTGTGCAAGATGCGTTTTCAATGATTGCACAGTGCGGACAAGCATCTGGCACTGTGCAATCATTGAAAACGGCATCTTGCACAGTGCGAGCTGTAGTTTTCTGCTGCTCGAGTAGATTATTACTCGAGCGGCAGCTTTCTCAACGCGAACTGGTAGTTTATCATTGAGAGCAGTCTCGAACATGTGCAACCACTCACAATGAGAAACCTGACCTCCCTGCATTGAGAATCTCGCCGGGATGTCATTTTGCTTGCTCGCGGTCGCGAACATGACGTTGAGGATCGTGAACAAGCAAAAAATTACTGCTGCACTACGCTACGCTGCACTACGCGAGTTCGCACTGTTCTACGTGCAGCTCGCGTAGTGCGAAGTTGCGCAAACATCGCAAACTCCGCGAGCGTAGTCAAGCAGCAGCCACAATGCCCATCAGAGTGAACCATAAAAGTTGCTATATTAACCAGCACTTAACCCTCTGGTAGCTTGGCACAAAAGCAGTCAGGCCTAATGTAGATATAATGTGTAAATAAATGTATGCAGTACAAAACAGTAATAAAGTGCAAACACAACACAAGAAAGACCCCGCACAGTTTTGAAAAATAAAGTTAATTTTAATACATTATTTGAGATCAAAATGACAACATTCTTACTAGCAGAACCGTAGTTAGGAATGTTTATAGTTTAAGATAAACATTTGCACCTAAAAGATCAAAGCACCCTACATGTCACGAAACATGAGAACATATGCACAAAGCACCATAGTGGAGGACGTTATCCACACCCATGACACATGCTCCAACATTATTTCTACTGCCTAAACACAAGTCATACCAGACACATTAACTCCTTAAGTGCTGCCTCGGTGCATTGGCCGACGGCAGCACTACCTCCCCAGTGCTGCGCACGACCATTGTACGTCCATTCAGCACTAGTTCCAATGAACAGCGCAGCACTGGGGAGGAATGTTTAATAGCATCTATGAGGTTAAGTAAGAAGCAACTCTCGAACTAAAAGCCTGAACCGTAACACAAAACGATGAGCAAAAACAAAAATAAGGCCCATGTTATCGCAAAAAGTCCTCTTTACACTCATAGGGAGGTCTTTATAGGTTGACAGATGTGGGGCCTCTGCCAATTTGTCGCAGATGTTCAGCAACTGCTCTGCACCAATTAACCCTCATTGTTTGACATAGAACTTCCACTGCAGACATATGCAGGAAAATCACATGTTGGTACCCCACTTTACTAGGGAAACGCACCATGTTAAAGGCTGAATACTAACACAGAATACAGTCATCATGAACCTTACATATTAGTAATGACACACAACCAGGAAAATAAACATGGACTTAGTAAACCCCACAAAATAAAAAGCATGATTCACTGCGTTTTGAAATAGACAATCAATGTATTGAAAGACTACTCATGAGCAAAATATCTTAAAATGACCGGCATCAATGATTCATACAAACAAATATGCAAGGTCAGAAATTAAAAAAAAAGTAACTTTCCACTTACTGTGGTGCTTTGAGTATATTTCATGTAGATTGAGAACCAACTATCTGTGTCTGTTCTTGAGTGCTGTAATATAACAGATTATAACAGGGAAGACTGGAACAAGAAAATTAGTTGCTGCAATGTGATATCTGTTATCTCTTTTGTCGATTGAAAATTGGCAGTGCTAGTAATTTTACTTCTGCTTGTTCACTGGTTTTAAGATATGTGACAGGTAACTTTTACTCAATCGTTCTATGTTCCAGCCAGTGTTACTGCTTTCTAACAAGAACTATACATCTATTCACTTTTAGATTTAATATTACAGAAATATGAAATAATTTCACAAGTAAATACATGTGTACCCAACTGAGGGTATACTCTGAATTCTGTAACCAATTTGGCTCGATCTCAATGCATGTATGTTGGATAGTTGACACAGAATGGTCGATGTACATGGTAACAACAGTGTAGTGTTGCCTAAGTGCTGCCTATCTGGCTTACTGAGGCAACGGAGATCAGTCTCTGAGCACAGCAGTTTTGTCTCAATTGATGAATAATCTGTGTGTATCACTGCTGTTGTTTTCAGAATATCACTATGTCAAAGTGTGGTGGTGGTTGCTAGGTCCACAACATAACACAGGGTAGGCAACAGAGGCAGCAGGTAAGTCTTTGGAAGTGGTGGGGTTCACAATAATTATCCAAGGCATCAGGCAAGCACCTTGGCACTGCCTGGATTAATGATCTATTATTACCCTTCAATGACTTTGTTGTTTCAAGACATGGCCAAAGACTTGTTGAAGATGCCAATGAAAGCGACAGCAGTATAACATACAGGAGGACTTTCCGATACTGCATACATGGGGATACAAAGGGTCAAAGTTAATAGGGGAGGAAGAAAGGATCTGACAATTCACCATTGTCAAGGGCTCACTAATATAGCCTTATAGCCCGCCGTAGAGGGCTATACCAGCTATTAGAACATTCTGTCACTAGAGGACAGAATGTTATAACAAAAAAACAAAGCCTTTTGGAAGTGTGAGGGGATTGGAATCCCCTCAGGCTCCCTGAAGCCTTTGTTCACAGTCACAACCGTGAACAAAGAAACATTGGAATGTTGGAGCTCCAGGCTTATACCAGCCATTATAAGCCCGGAGCACTCCATTGTTTTCAATGGAGCTCACAACATTCCAATGTCCTAATGAAGGTTCTTACAGCTAGATTCATGAAAGAGCCGTTTTGCGAGTCCTTAATAGCGATTATTAAGGAATCGCTATTAAGGACTTGCAAAACGGGATTCATGTATGAATCGCTAAATAAATTGCGATTCCTACACATTCCTTATTTGCGATTAGCAAATTGCTAATTGCAAATAAGGAATAACTCCCCATTCATTCCTATGGGCCTAAAGGCCCATAGGAATGAATGGGGAGTATTCCTTATTTGCGATTAGCAATTAGCTAATCACAAATAAGATAGCGATTTCAAGGGTGCCAGGGGTGTCCAAAGGACACCCTGTAGCACCCCTGAAATGCACATTTACACTGGTGTTGCGCACACACATGTTCAAAGGACATGTGTGTGTGTAACATGCAACTGAGAAAAATGCACTAAAGTGCTTTTTTCTATTTTTACGCTATTTACCACGAAGTCAGACTTCGTGGTAAATAGCGGCCAAATATTGCGAATTCGCAATTTAAAATTGGGTAATGAATTGCATTTAAGGAATCTCTAATAGAGATTCCTTAAATGCAATTCCTCGCAAATATGCGATTTCGCAGATAGCGATTTTTGCATTTGGGATGATGAATCCCAAATGCAAAAATTGCGCTCGCAAAGGGCCAGATTCTGAGAATCTGGCCCTTTGCGAGCTGATTTTTCGTTCATGGATCTGGCTGTTAGTCTTTCCCTTTTCAACTTATGGTCATGGATGCAGACATCGCTTGCAGTCACTTATAGAAGAAACACTGAGAGAGGCAATGCAGGGAATGTTGGCTGGTGTCTAGACCAACTTGTGTTAGCTAAACAGCCACCACAGTAGAATGATCTTGGGGAGGGTCCATGTTCTTAAAAAACAGTTCCTCATTGCAGCAGGCACAGCACATGAGCCTTCGCCGTATTTTAGATATGCAAGGAAAGATTCTCACCGTATGCATCAGTCTATATTCTTCTCCTCAGGTCCAAGCTGAAAGGTGGCTTTTCTTCTTGAGTCCCAGAGCAGTGACTTACTCTTGAAGCCACACATAGTTCATGTTCCCCACCTTTGTCATAATATTAAAGGAATGGTGCAAGAAGGATAGTTCACTTACTCAATCTACTTTAAAACAAAGGCAACGAAAAGGTGTATCCAGAATCTAATTCTTTCCTTTTTATTGGCGCACAGAGCTTCACGATGATCAATGGAAAACCAGTCATCAGGACCCATATATGTTCCAAATTAGTAGCTGTTGGCGCTAGTGCAGCCAGCCACTCAGAGGTGGTGCATTGTTTTCAAAGCTGGAGAGAGTCAGCAAAATCCAAGCGCATCTTTCCAAGATTCCCAGAACATAGTGCATTCCCATGCAGAACTTCATCGGATAATGCAACAGTGTTTCAGAATCCATGATGATGGAAATAGCTCTTAATGATTCCAAAGATTTGGAATGTTGTCTAGACATCAGTTCATCCAGTTGCTGATTTCTTCTATTTTACCTCACCATGTCTCAGGATGTTTGGACAATTAGCTCATCCTTTTGTTCAGGGATGAACAAATAACCATGCCTTCCGGGACTTCTGTTGTTTTGTAGTTGTTCATTTGAATCCACAGGCAGACCTGCAACAGCTTGCTTAAACCTG
>NW_028251272.1:0-29798 GCF_964263255.1 Lissotriton vulgaris
AAACATTTGAAAACGGACCATTTTCCACATTTCTGAAGCATGACGTAATGGGGGGGTGTTATCTCTTTTGTCGAAAATCAGCCGTTTTTGCTTGAACATTAAATGCCTCCAAATGGTATTTAATAAACTTCCCGAGCCCCTGGAAGCATGAAAATCACTTTAAACATGCTAATTTTAGCTCTAACACTGATGATCCACCTACAAATGTGAACTGACGTTCAAAAATAAAACATTTGAAAACGGACCATTTTCCACATTTCTGAAGCATGACGTAATGGGGGGGTGTTATCTCTTTTGTCGAAAATCAGCCGTTTTTGCTCGAACATTAAATGCCTCCAAATGGTATTTAATTAACTTCCCCGGGGTGAAGAAACCCTTTTTGAGAACTCAGAGTGAGTAAATTGGCCATTTTCATGCACTTTTAACCATTCCATAAATCTTGTGTTTTGGGCCCCTGGAAGCATGAAAATCACTTTAAACATGCTAATTTTAGCTCTAACACTGATGATCCACCTACAAATGTGAACTGACGTTCAAAAATAAAACATTTGAAAACGGACCATTTTCCACATTTCTGAAGCATGACGTAATGGGGGGGGTGTTATCTCTTTTGTCGAAAATCAGCCGTTTTTGCTCGAACATTAAATGCCTCCAAATGGTATTTAATTAACTTCCCGAGCCCCTGGAAGCATGAAAATCACTTTAAACATGCTAATTTTAGCTCTAACACTGATGATCCACCTACAAATGTGAACTGACGTTCAAAAATAAAACATTTGAAAACGGACCATTTTCCACATTTCTGAAGCATGACGTAATGGGGGGGTGTTATCTCTTTTGTCGAAAATCAGCCGTTTTTGCTCGAACATTAAATGCCTCCAAATGGTATTTAATTAACTTCCCGGGGTGAAGAAACCCTTTTTGAGAACTCAGAGTGAGTAAATTGGCCATTTTCATGCACTTTTAACCATTCCATAAATCTTGTGTTTTGGGCCCCTGGAAGCATGAAAATCACTTTAAACATGCTAATTTTAGCTCTAACACTGATGATCCACCTACAAATGTGAACTGACGTTCAAAAATAAAACATTTGAAAACGGACCATTTTCCACATTTCTGAAGCATGACGTAATGGGGGGGTGTTATCTCTTTTGTCGAAAATCAGCCGTTTTTGCTCGAACATTAAATGCCTCCAAATGGTATTTAATTAACTTCCCGAGCCCCTGGAAGCATGAAAATCACTTTAAACATGCTAATTTTAGCTCTAACACTGATGATCCACCTACAAATGTGAACTGACGTTCAAAAATAAAACATTTGAAAACGGACCATTTTCCACATTTCTGAAGCATGACGTAATGGGGGGGTGTTATCTCTTTTGTCGAAAATCAGCCGTTTTTGCTCGAACATTAAATGCCTCCAAATGGTATTTAATTAACTTCCCGAGCCCCTGGAAGCATGAAAATCACTTTAAACATGCTAATTTTAGCTCTAACACTGATGATCCACCTACAAATGTGAACTGACGTTCAAAAATAAAACATTTGAAAACGGACCATTTTCCACATTTCTGAAGCATGACGTAATGGGGGGGGTGTTATCTCTTTTGTCGAAAATCAGCCGTTTTTGCTCGAACATTAAATGCCTCCAAATGGTATTTAATTAACTTCCCGAGCCCCTGGAAGCATGAAAATCACTTTAAACATGCTAATTTTAGCTCTAACACTGATGATCCACCTACAAATGTGAACTGACGTTCAAAAATAAAACATTTGAAAACGGACCATTTTCCACATTTCTGAAGCATGACGTAATGGGGGGGTGTTATCTCTTTTGTCGAAAATCAGCCGTTTTTGCTCGAACATTAAATGCCTCCAAATGGTATTTAATTAACTTCCCGGGGTGAAGAAACCCTTTTTGAGAACTCAGAGTGAGTAAATTGGCCATTTTCATGCACTTTTAACCATTCCATAAATCTTGTGTTTTGGGCCCCTGGAAGCATGAAAATCACTTTAAACATGCTAATTTTAGCTCTAACACTGATGATCCACCTACAAATGTGAACTGACGTTCAAAAATAAAACATTTGAAAACGGACCATTTTCTACATTTCTGAAGCATGACGTAATGGGGGGGTGTTATCTCTTTTGTCGAAAATCAGCCGTTTTTGCTCGAACATTAAATGCCTCCAAATGGTATTTAATTAACTTCCCGGGGTGAAGAAACCCTTTTTGAGAACTCAGAGTGAGTAAATTGGCCATTTTCATGCACTTTTAACCATTCCATAAATCTTGTGTTTTGGGCCCCTGGAAGCATGAAAATCACTTTAAACATGCTAATTTTAGCTCTAACACTGATGATCCACCTACAAATGTGAACTGACGTTCAAAATAAAACATTTGAAAACGGACCATTTTCCACATTTCTGAAGCATGACGTAATGGGGGGGTGTTATCTCTTTTGTCGAAAATCAGCCGTTTTTGCTCGAACATTAAATGCCTCCAAATGGTATTTAATTAACTTCCCGAGCCCCTGGAAGCATGAAAATCACTTTAAACATGCTAATTTTAGCTCTAACACTGATGATCCACCTACAAATGTGAACTGACGTTCAAAAATAAAACATTTGAAAACGGACCATTTTCCACATTTCTGAAGCATGACGTAATGGGGGGGTGTTATCTCTTTTGTCGAAAATCAGCCGTTTTTGCTCGAACATTAAATGCCTCCAAATGGTATTTAATTAACTTCCCGAGCCCCTGGAAGCATGAAAATCACTTTAAACATGCTAATTTTAGCTCTAACACTGATGATCCACCTACAAATGTGAACTGACGTTCAAAAATAAAACATTTGAAAACGGACCATTTTCCACATTTCTGAAGCATGACGTAATGGGGGGGTGTTATCTCTTTTGTCGAAAATCAGCCGTTTTTGCTCGAACATTAAATGCCTCCAAATGGTATTTAATTAACTTCCCGGGGTGAAGAAACCCTTTTTGAGAACTCAGAGTGAGTAAATTGGCCATTTTCATGCACTTTTAACCATTCCATAAATCTTGTGTTTTGGGCCCCTGGAAGCATGAAAATCACTTTAAACATGCTAATTTTAGCTCTAACACTGATGATCCACCTACAAATGTGAACTGACGTTCAAAAATAAAACATTTGAAAACGGACCATTTTCCACATTTCTGAAGCATGACGTAATGGGGGGGTGTTATCTCTTTTGTCGAAAATCAGCCGTTTTTTGCTCGAACATTAAATGCCTCCAAATGGTATTTAATTAACTTCCCGAGCCCCTGGAAGCATGAAAATCACTTTAAACATGCTAATTTTAGCTCTAACACTGATGATCCACCTACAAATGTGAACTGACGTTCAAAAATAAAACATTTGAAAACGGACCATTTTCCACATTTCTGAAGCATGACGTAATGGGGGGGTGTTATCTCTTTTGTCGAAAATCAGCCGTTTTTGCTCGAACATTAAATGCCTCCAAATGGTATTTAATTAACTTCCCGGGGTGAAGAAACCCTTTTTGAGAACTCAGAGTGAGTAAATTTGCCATTTTCATGCACTTTTAACCATTCCATAAATCTTGTGTTTTGGGCCCCTGGAAGCATGAAAATCACTTTAAACATGCTAATTTTAGCTCTAACACTGATGATCCACCTACAAATGTGAACTGACGTTCAAAAATAAAACATTTGAAAACGGACCATTTTCCACATTTCTGAAGCATGACGTAATGGGGGGGTGTTATCTCTTTTGTCGAAAATCAGCCGTTTTTGCTCGAACATTAAATGCCTCCAAATGGTATTTAATTAACTTCCCGGGGTGAAGAAACCCTTTTTGAGAACTCAGAGTGAGTAAATTGGCCATTTTCATGCACTTTTAACCATTCCATAAATCTTGTGTTTTGGGCCCCTGGAAGCATGAAAATCACTTTAAACATGCTAATTTTAGCTCTAACACTGATGATCCACCTACAAATGTGAACTGACGTTCAAAAATAAAACATTTGAAAACGGACCATTTTCCACATTTCTGAAGCATGACGTAATGGGGGGGTGTTATCTCTTTTGTCGAAAATCAGCCGTTTTTGCTCGAACATTAAATGCCTCCAAATGGTATTTAATTAACTTCCCGAGCCCCTGGAAGCATGAAAATCACTTTAAACATGCTAATTTTAGCTCTAACACTGATGATCCACCTACAAATGTGAACTGACGTTCAAAAATAAAACATTTGAAAACGGACCATTTTCCACATTTCTGAAGCATGACGTAATGGGGGGTGTTATCTCTTTTGTCGAAAATCAGCCGTTTTTGCTCGAACATTAAATGCCTCCAAATGGTATTTAATTAACTTCCCGAGCCCCTGGAAGCATGAAAATCACTTTAAACATGCTAATTTTAGCTCTAACACTGATGATCCACCTACAAATGTGAACTGACGTTCAAAAATAAAACATTTGAAAACGGACCATTTTCCACATTTCTGAAGCATGACGTAATGGGGGGGTGTTATCTCTTTTGTCGAAAATCAGCCGTTTTTGCTTGAACATTAAATGCCTCCAAATGGTATTTAATAAACTTCCCGAGCCCCTGGAAGCATGAAAATCACTTTAAACATGCTAATTTTAGCTCTAACACTGATGATCCACCTACAAATGTGAACTGACGTTCAAAAATAAAACATTTGAAAACGGACCATTTTCCACATTTCTGAAGCATGACGTAATGGGGGGGTGTTATCTCTTTTGTCGAAAATCAGCCGTTTTTGCTCGAACATTAAATGCCTCCAAATGGTATTTAATTAACTTCCCGGGGTGAAGAAACCCTTTTTTGAGAACTCAGAGTGAGTAAATTGGCCATTTTCATGCACTTTTAACCATTCCATAAATCTTGTGTTTTGGGCCCCTGGAAGCATGAAAATCACTTTAAACATGCTAATTTTAGCTCTAACACTGATGATCCACCTACAAATGTGAACTGACGTTCAAAAATAAAACATTTGAAAACGGACCATTTTCCACATTTCTGAAGCATGACGTAATGGGGGGGGTGTTATCTCTTTTGTCGAAAATCAGCCGTTTTTGCTCGAACATTAAATGCCTCCAAATGGTATTTAATTAACTTCCCGAGCCCCTGGAAGCATGAAAATCACTTTAAACATGCTAATTTTAGCTCTAACACTGATGATCCACCTACAAATGTGAACTGACGTTCAAAAATAAAACATTTGAAAACGGACCATTTTCCACATTTCTGAAGCATGACGTAATGGGGGGGTGTTATCTCTTTTGTCGAAAATCAGCCGTTTTTGCTCGAACATTAAATGCCTCCAAATGGTATTTAATTAACTTCCCGGGGTGAAGAAACCCTTTTTGAGAACTCAGAGTGAGTAAATTGGCCATTTTCATGCACTTTTAACCATTCCATAAATCTTGTGTTTTGGGCCCCTGGAAGCATGAAAATCACTTTAAACATGCTAATTTAGCTCTAACACTGATGATCCACCTACAAATGTGAACTGACGTTCAAAAATAAAACATTTGAAAACGGACCATTTTCCACATTTCTGAAGCATGACGTAATGGGGGGGTGTTATCTCTTTTGTCGAAAATCAGCCGTTTTTGCTCGAACATTAAATGCCTCCAAATGGTATTTAATTAACTTCCCGAGCCCCTGGAAGCATGAAAATCACTTTAAACATGCTAATTTTAGCTCTAACACTGATGATCCACCTACAAATGTGAACTGACGTTCAAAAATAAAACATTTGAAAACGGACCATTTTCCACATTTCTGAAGCATGACGTAATGGGGGGGTGTTATCTCTTTTGCTTTTGTCGAAAATCAGCGTTTTTGCTCGAACATTAAATGCCTCCAAATGGTATTTAATTAACTTCCCGAGCCCCTGGAAGCATGAAAATCACTTTAAACATGCTAATTTTAGCTCTAACACTGATGATCCACCTACAAATGTGAACTGACGTTCAAAAATAAAACATTTGAAAACGGACCATTTTCCACATTTCTGAAGCATGACGTAATGGGGGGGTGTTATCTCTTTTGTCGAAAATCAGCCGTTTTTGCTCGAACATTAAATGCCTCCAAATGGTATTTAATTAACTTCCCGAGCCCCTGGAAGCATGAAAATCACTTTAAACATGCTAATTTTAGCTCTAACACTGATGATCCACCTACAAATGTGAACTGACGTTCAAAAATAAAACATTTGAAAACGGACCATTTTCCACATTTCTGAAGCATTACGTAATGGGGGGGTGTTATCTCTTTTGTCGAAAATCAGCCGTTTTTGCTCGAACATTAAATG
Organism: Lissotriton vulgaris; assembly: GCF_964263255.1. NCBI lineage: Eukaryota > Metazoa > Chordata > Amphibia > Caudata > Salamandridae > Lissotriton > Lissotriton vulgaris. Next base: position 6,345 of record NW_028251272.1, read on the forward strand.
CCTCCAAATGGTATTTAATTAACTTCCCGAGCCCCTGGAAGCATGAAAATCACTTTAAACATGCTAATTTTAGCTCTAACACTGATGATCCACCTACAAATGTGAACTGACGTTCAAAAATAAAACATTTGAAAACGGACCATTTTCCACATTTCTGAAGCATGACGTAATGGGGGGGTGTTATCTCTTTTGTCGAAAATCAGCCGTTTTTGCTCGAACATTAAATGCCTCCAAATGGTATTTAATTAACTTCCCGGGTGAAGAAACCCTTTTTGAGAACTCAGAGTGAGTAAATTGGCCATTTTCATGCACTTTTAACCATTCCATAAATCTTGTGTTTTGGGGCCCCTGGAAGCATGAAAATCACTTTAAACATGCTAATTTTAGCTCTAACACTGATGATCCACCTACAAATGTGAACTGACGTTCAAAAATAAAACATTTGAAAACGGACCATTTTCCACATTTCTGAAGCATGACGTAATGGGGGGGTGTTATCTCTTTTGTCGAAAATCAGCCGTTTTTGCTCGAACATTAAATGCCTCCAAATGGTATTTAATTAACTTCCCGAGCCCCTGGAAGCATGAAAATCACTTTAACATGCTAATTTTAGCTCTAACACTGATGATCCACCTACAAATGTGAACTGACGTTCAAAAATAAAACATTTGAAAACGGACCATTTTCCACATTTCTGAAGCATGACGTAATGGGGGGGTGTTATCTCTTTTGTCGAAAATCAGCCGTTTTTGCTCGAACATTAAATGCCTCCAAATGGTATTTAATTAACTTCCCGAGCCCCTGGAAGCATGAAAATCACTTTAAACATGCTAATTTTAGCTCTAACACTGATGATCCACCTACAAATGTGAACTGACGTTCAAAAATAAAACATTTGAAAACGGACCATTTTCCACATTTCTGAAGCATGACGTAATGGGGGGGTGTTATCTCTTTTGTCGAAAATCAGCCGTTTTTGCTCGAACATTAAATGCCTCCAAATGGTATTTAATTAACTTCCCGGGGTGAAGAAACCCTTTTTGAGAACTCAGAGTGAGTAAATTGGCCATTTTCATGCACTTTTAACCATTCCATAAATCTTGTGTTTTGGGCCCCTGGAAGCATGAAAATCACTTTAAACATGCTAATTTTAGCTCTAACACTGATGATCCACCTACAAATGTGAACTGACGTTCAAAAATAAAACATTTGAAAACGGACCATTTTCCACATTTCTGAAGCATGACGTAATGGGGGGGTGTTATCTCTTTTGTCGAAAATCAGCCGTTTTTGCTCGAACATTAAATGCCTCCAAATGGTATTTAATTAACTTCCCGGGGTGAAGAAACCCTTTTTGAGAACTCAGAGTGAGTAAATTGGCCTTTTTCATGCACTTTTAACCATTCCATAAATCTTGTGTTTTGGGCCCCTGGAAGCATGAAAATCACTTTAAACATGCTAATTTTAGCTCTAACACTGATGATCCACCTACAAATGTGAACTGACGTTCAAAAATAAAACATTTGAAAACGGACCATTTTCCACATTTCTGAAGCATGACGTAATGGGGGGGTGTTATCTCTTTTGTCGAAAATCAGCCGTTTTTGCTCGAACATTAAATGCCTCCAAATGGTATTTAATTAACTTCCCGAGCCCCTGGAAGCATGAAAATCACTTTAAACATGCTAATTTTAGCTCTAACACTGATGATCCACCTACAAATGTGAACTGACGTTCAAAAATAAAACATTTGAAAACGGACCATTTTCCACATTTCTGAAGCATGACGTAATGGGGGTGTTATCTCTTTTGTCGAAAATCAGCCGTTTTTGCTCGAACATTAAATGCCTCCAAATGGTATTTAATTAACTTCCCGGGTGAAGAAACCCTTTTTGAGAACTCAGAGTGAGTAAATTGGCCATTTTCATGCACTTTTAACCATTCCATAAATCTTGTGTTTTGGGCCCCTGGAAGCATGAAAATCACTTTAAACATGCTAATTTTAGCTCTAACACTGATGATCCACCTACAAATGTGAACTGACGTTCAAAAATAAAACATTTGAAAACGGACCATTTTCCACATTTCTGAAGCATGACGTAATGGGGGGGTGTTATCTCTTTTGTCGAAAATCAGCCGTTTTTGCTCGAACATTAAATGCCTCCAAATGGTATTTAATTAACTTCCCGAGCCCCTGGAAGCATGAAAATCACTTTAAACATGCTAATTTTAGCTCTAACACTGATGATCCACCTACAAATGTGAACTGACGTTCAAAAATAAAACATTTGAAAACGGACCATTTTCCACATTTCTGAAGCATGACGTAATGGGGGGTGTTATCTCTTTTGTCGAAAATCAGCCGTTTTTGCTCGAACATTAAATGCCTCCAAATGGTATTTAATTAACTTCCCGAGCCCCTGGAAGCATGAAAATCACTTTAAACATGCTAATTTTAGCTCTAACACTGATGATCCACCTACAAATGTGAACTGACGTTCAAAAATAAAACATTTGAAAACGGACCATTTTCCACATTTCTGAAGCATGACGTAATGGGGGGGTGTTATCTCTTTTGTCGAAAATAGCCGTTTTTGCTCGAACATTAAATGCCTCCAAATGGTATTTAATTAACTTCCCGAGCCCCTGGAAGCATGAAAATCACTTTAAACATGCTAATTTTAGCTCTAACACTGATGATCCACCTACAAATGTGAACTGACGTTCAAAAATAAAACATTTGAAAACGGACCATTTTCCACATTTCTGAAGCATGACGTAATGGGGGGGTGTTATCTCTTTTGTCGAAAATCAGCCGTTTTTGCTCGAACATTAAATGCCTCCAAATGGTATTTAATTAACTTCCCGAGCCCCTGGAAGCATGAAAATCACTTTAAACATGCTAATTTTAGCTCTAACACTGATGATCCACCTACAAATGTGAACTGACGTTCAAAAATAAAACATTTGAAAACGGACCATTTTCCACATTTCTGAAGCATGACGTAATGGGGGGGTGTTATCTCTTTTGTCGAAAATCAGCCGTTTTTGCTCGAACATTAAATGCCTCCAAATGGTATTTAATTAACTTCCCGGGGTGAAGAAACCCTTTTTGAGAACTCAGAGTGAGTAAATTGGCCATTTTCATGCACTTTTAACCATTCCATAAATCTTGTGTTTTGGGCCCCTGGAAGCATGAAAATCACTTTAAACATGCTAATTTTAGCTCTAACACTGATGATCCACCTACAAATGTGAACTGACGTTCAAAAATAAAACATTTGAAAACGGACCATTTTCCACATTTCTGAAGCATGACGTAATGGGGGGGTGTTATCTCTTTTGTCGAAAATCAGCCGTTTTTGCTCGAACATTAAATGCCTCCAAATGGTATTTAATTAACTTCCCGAGCCCCTGGAAGCATGAAAATCACTTTAAACATGCTAATTTTAGCTCTAACACTGATGATCCACCTACAAATGTGAACTGACGTTCAAAAATAAAACATTTGAAAACGGACCATTTTCCACATTTCTGAAGCATGACGTAATGGGGGGGTGTTATCTCTTTTGTCGAAAATCAGCCGTTTTTGCTCGAACATTAAATGCCTCCAAATGGTATTTAATTAACTTCCCGAGCCCCTGGAAGCATGAAAATCACTTTAAACATGCTAATTTTAGCTCTAACACTGATGATCCACCTACAAATGTGAACTGACGTTCAAAAATAAAACATTTGAAAACGGACCATTTTCCACATTTCTGAAGCATGACGTAATGGGGGGGTGTTATCTCTTTTGTCGAAAATCAGCCGTTTTTGCTCGAACATTAAATGCCTCCAAATGGTATTTAATTAACTTCCCGAGCCCCTGGAAGCATGAAAATCACTTTAAACATGCTAATTTTAGCTCTAACACTGATGATCCACCTACAAATGTGAACTGACGTTCAAAAATAAAACATTTGAAAACGGACCATTTTCCACATTTCTGAAGCATGACGTAATGGGGGGGTGTTATCTCTTTTGTCGAAAATCAGCCGTTTTTGCTCGAACATTAAATGCCTCCAAATGGTATTTAATTAACTTCCCGGGGTGAAGAAACCCTTTTTGAGAACTCAGAGTGAGTAAATTGGCCATTTTCATGCACTTTTAACCATTCCATAAATCTTGTGTTTTGGGCCCCTGGAAGCATGAAAATCACTTTAAACATGCTAATTTTAGCTCTAACACTGATGATCCACCTACAAATGTGAACTGACGTTCAAAAATAAAACATTTGAAAACGGACCATTTTCCACATTTCTGAAGCATGACGTAATGGGGGGGTGTTATCTCTTTTGTCGAAAATCAGCCGTTTTTGCTCGAACATTAAATGCCTCCAAATGGTATTTAATTAACTTCCCGAGCCCCTGGAAGCATGAAAATCACTTTAAACATGCTAATTTTAGCTCTAACACTGATGATCCACCTACAAATGTGAACTGACGTTCAAAAATAAAACATTTGAAAACGGACCATTTTCCACATTTCTGAAGCATGACGTAATGGGGGGGTGTTATCTCTTTTGTCGAAAATCAGCCGTTTTTGCTCGAACATTAAATGCCTCCAAATGGTATTTAATTAACTTTACCGAGCCCCTGGAAGCATGAAAATCACTTTAAACATGCTAATTTTAGCTCTAACACTGATGATCCACCTACAAATGTGAACTGACGTTCAAAAATAAAACATTTGAAAACGGACCATTTTCCACATTTCTGAAGCATGACGTAATGGGGGGGTGTTATCTCTTTTGTCGAAAATCAGCCGTTTTTGCTCGAACATTAAATGCCTCCAAATGGTATTTAATTAACTTCCCGGGGTGAAGAAACCCTTTTTGAGAACTCAGAGTGAGTAAATTGGCCATTTTCATGCACTTTTAACCATTCCATAAATCTTGTGTTTTGGGCCCCTGGAAGCATGAAAATCACTTTAAACATGCTAATTTTAGCTCTAACACTGATGATCCACCTACAAATGTGAACTGACGTTCAAAAATAAAACATTTGAAAACGGACCATTTTCCACATTTCTGAAGCATGACGTAATGGGGGGGTGTTATCTCTTTTGTCGAAAATCAGCCGTTTTTGCTCGAACATTAAATGCCTCCAAATGGTATTTAATTAACTTCCCGAGCCCCTGGAAGCATGAAAATCACTTTAAACATGCTAATTTTAGCTCTAACACTGATGATCCACCTACAAATGTGAACTGACGTTCAAAAATAAAACATTTGAAAACGGACCATTTTCCACATTTCTGAAGCATGACGTAATGGGGGGGTGTTATCTCTTTTGTCGAAAATCAGCCGTTTTTGCTCGAACATTAAATGCCTCCAAATGGTATTTAATTAACTTCCCGAGCCCCTGGAAGCATGAAAATCACTTTAAACATGCTAATTTTAGCTCTAACACTGATGATCCACCTACAAATGTGAACTGACGTTCAAAAATAAAACATTTGAAAACGGACCATTTTCCACATTTCTGAAGCATGACGTAATGGGGGGGTGTTATCTCTTTTGTCGAAAATCAGCCGTTTTTGCTCGAACATTAAATGCCTCCAAATGGTATTTAATTAACTTCCCGGGGTGAAGAAACCCTTTTTGAGAACTCAGAGTGAGTAAATTGGCCATTTTCATGCACTTTTAACCATTCCATAAATCTTGTGTTTTGGGCCCCTGGAAGCATGAAAATCACTTTAAACATGCTAATTTTAGCTCTAACACTGATGATCCACCTACAAATGTGAACTGACGTTGAAAAATAAAACATTTGAAAACGGACCATTTTCCACATTTCTGAAGCATGACGTAATGGGGGGGTGTTATCTCTTTTGTCGAAAATCAGCCGTTTTTGCTCGAACATTAAATGCCTCCAAATGGTATTTAATTAACTTCCCGGGGTGAAGAAACCCTTTTTGAGAACTCAGAGTGAGTAAATTGGCCATTTTCATGCACTTTTAACCATTCCATAAATCTTGTGTTTTGGGCCCCTGGAAGCATGAAAATCACTTTAAACATGCTAATTTTAGCTCTAACACTGATGATCCACCTACAAATGTGAACTGACGTTCAAAAATAAAACATTTGAAAACGGACCATTTTCCACATTTCTGAAGCATGACGTAATGGGGGGGTGTTATCTCTTTTGTCGAAAATCAGCCGTTTTTGCTCGAACATTAAATGCCTCCAAATGGTATTTAATTAACTTCCCGGGGTGAAGAAACCCTTTTTGAGAACTCAGAGTGAGTAAATTGGCCATTTTCATGCACTTTTAACCATTCCATAAATCTTGTGTTTTGGGCCCCTGGAAGCATGAAAATCACTTTAAACATGCTAATTTTAGCTCTAACACTGATGATCCACCTACAAATGTGAACTGACGTTCAAAAATAAAACATTTGAAAACGGACCATTTTCCACATTTCTGAAGCATGACGTAATGGGGGGGTGTTATCTCTTTTGTCGAAAATCAGCCGTTTTTGCTCGAACATTAAATGCCTCCAAATGGTATTTAATTAACTTCCCGAGCCCCTGGAAGCATGAAAATCACTTTAAACATGCTAATTTTAGCTCTAACACTGATGATCCACCTACAAATGTGAACTGACGTTCAAAAATAAAACATTTGAAAACGGACCATTTTCCACATTTCTGAAGCATGACGTAATGGGGGGGTGTTATCTCTTTTGTCGAAAATCAGCCGTTTTTGCTCGAACATTAAATGCCTCCAAATGGTATTTAATTAACTTCCCGAGCCCCTGGAAGCATGAAAATCACTTTAAACATGCTAATTTTAGCTCTAACACTGATGATCCACCTACAAATGTGAACTGACGTTCAAAAATAAAACATTTGAAAACGGACCATTTTCCACATTTCTGAAGCATGACGTAATGGGGGGGTGTTATCTCTTTTGTCGAAAATCAGCCGTTTTTGCTCGAACATTAAATGCCTCCAAATGGTATTTAATTAACTTCCCGAGCCCCTGGAAGCATGAAAATCACTTTAAACATGCTAATTTTAGCTCTAACACTGATGATCCACCTACAAATGTGAACTGACGTTCAAAAATAAAACATTTGAAAACGGACCATTTTCCACATTTCTGAAGCATGACGTAATGGGGGGGTGTTATCTCTTTTGTCGAAAATCAGCCGTTTTTGCTCGAACATTAAATGCCTCCAAATGGTATTTAATTAACTTCCCGGGGTGAAGAAACCCTTTTTGAGAACTCAGAGTGAGTAAATTGGCCATTTTCATGCACTTTTAACCATTCCATAAATCTTGTGTTTTGGGCCCCTGGAAGCATGAAAATCACTTTAAACATGCTAATTTTAGCTCTAACACTGATGATCCACCTACAAATGTGAACTGACGTTCAAAAATAAAACATTTGAAAACGGACCATTTTCCATATTTCTGAAGCATGACGTAATGGGGGGGTGTTATCTCTTTTGTCGAAAATCAGCCGTTTTTGCTCGAACATTAAATGCCTCCAAATGGTATTTAATTAACTTCCCGAGCCCCTGGAAGCATGAAAATCACTTTAAACATGCTAATTTTAGCTCTAACACTGATGATCCACCTACAAATGTGAACTGACGTTCAAAAATAAAACATTTGAAAACGGACCATTTTCCACATTTCTGAAGCATGACGTAATGGGGGGGTGTTATCTCTTTTGTCGAAAATCAGCCGTTTTTGCTCGAACATTAAATGCCTCCAAATGGTATTTAATTAACTTCCCGAGCCCCTGGAAGCATGAAAATCACTTTAAACATGCTAATTTTAGCTCTAACACTGATGATCCACCTACAAATGTGAACTGACGTTCAAAAATAAAAGTTTGGAAAACGGACCATTTTCCACATTTCTGAAGCATGACGTAATGGGGGGGTGTTATCTCTTTTGTCGAAAATCAGCTGTTTTTGCTCGAACATTAAATGCCTCCAAATGGTATTTAATTAACTTCCCGGGGTGAAGAAACCCTTTTTGAGAACTCAGAGTGAGTAAATTGGCCATTTTCATGCACTTTTAACCATTCCATAAATCTTGTGTTTTGGGCCCCTGGAAGCATGAAAATCACTTTAAACATGCTAATTTTAGCTCTAACACTGATGATCCACCTACAAATGTGAACTGACGTTCAAAAATAAAACATTTGAAAACGGACCATTTTCCACATTTCTGAAGCATGACGTAATGGGGGGGTGTTATCTCTTTTGTCGAAAATCAGCCGTTTTTGCTCGAACATTAAATGCCTCCAAATGGTATTTAATTAACTTCCCGGGGTGAAGAAACCCTTTTTGAGAACTCAGAGTGAGTAAATTGGCCATTTTCATGCACTTTTAACCATTCCATAAATCTTGTGTTTTGGGCCCCTGGAAGCATGAAAATCACTTTAAACATGCTAATTTTAGCTCTAACACTGATGATCCACCTACAAATGTGAACTGACGTTCAAAAATAAAACATTTGAAAACGGACCATTTTCCACATTTCTGAAGCATGACGTAATGGGGGGGTGTTATCTCTTTTGTCGAAAATCAGTTTTTTTTGCTCGAACATTAAATGCCTCCAAATGGTATTTAATTAACTTCCCGAGCCCCTGGAAGCATGAAAATCACTTTAAACATGCTAATTTTAGCTCTAACACTGATGATCCACCTACAAATGTGAACTGACGTTCAAAAATAAAACATTTGAAAACGGACCATTTTCCACATTTCTGAAGCATGACGTAATGGGGGGGTGTTATCTCTTTTGTCGAAAATCAGCCGTTTTTGCTCGAACATTAAATGCCTCCAAATGGTATTTAATTAACTTCCCGAGCCCCTGGAAGCATGAAAATCACTTTAAACATGCTAATTTTAGCTCTAACACTGATGATCCACCTACAAATGTGAACTGACGTTCAAAAATAAAACATTTGAAAACGGACCATTTTCCACATTTCTGAAGCATGACGTAATGGGGGGGTGTTATCTCTTTTGTCGAAAATCAGCCGTTTTTGCTCGAACATTAAATGCCTCCAAATGGTATTTAATTAACTTCCCGAGCCCCTGGAAGCATGAAAATCACTTTAAACATGCTAATTTTAGCTCTAACACTGATGATCCACCTACAAATGTGAACTGACGTTCAAAAATAAAACATTTGAAAACGGACCATTTTCCACATTTCTGAAGCATGACGTAATGGGGGGGTGTTATCTCTTTTGTCGAAAATCAGCCGTTTTTGCTCGAACATTAAATGCCTCCAAATGGTATTTAATTAACTTCCCGGGGTGAAGAAACCCTTTTTGAGAACTCAGAGTGAGTAAATTGGCCATTTTCATGCACTTTTAACCATTCCATAAATCTTGTGTTTTGGGCCCCTGGAAGCATGAAAATCACTTTAAACATGCTAATTTTAGCTCTAACACTGATGATCCACCTACAAATGTGAACTGACGTTCAAAAATAAAACATTTGAAAACGGACCATTTTCCACATTTCTGAAGCATGACGTAATGGGGGGGTGTTATCTCTTTTGTCGAAAATCAGCCGTTTTTGCTCGAACATTAAATGCCTCCAAATGGTATTTAATTAACTTCCCGAGCCCCTGGAAGCATGAAAATCACTTTAAACATGCTAATTTTAGCTCTAACACTGATGATCCACCTACAAATGTGAACTGACGTTCAAAAATAAAACATTTGAAAACGGACCATTTTCCACATTTCTGAAGCATGACGTAATGGGGGGGTGTTATCTCTTTTGTCGAAAATCAGCCGTTTTTGCTCGAACATTAAATGCCTCCAAATGGTATTTAATTAACTTCCCGAGCCCCTGGAAGCATGAAAATCACTTTAAACATGCTAATTTTAGCTCTAACACTGATGATCCACCTACAAATGTGAACTGACGTTCAAAAATAAAAGTTTGGAAAACGGACCATTTTCCACATTTCTGAAGCATGACGTAATGGGGGGGTGTTATCTCTTTTGTCGAAAATCAGCTGTTTTTGCTCGAACATTAAATGCCTCCAAATGGTATTTAATTAACTTCCCGGGGTGAAGAAACCCTTTTTGAGAACTCAGAGTGAGTAAATTGGCCATTTTCATGCACTTTTAACCATTCCATAAATCTTGTGTTTTGGGCCCCTGGAAGCATGAAAATCACTTTAAACATGCTAATTTTAGCTCTAACACTGATGATCCACCTACAAATGTGAACTGACGTTCAAAAATAAAACATTTGAAAACGGACCATTTTCCACATTTCTGAAGCATGACGTAATGGGGGGGTGTTATCTCTTTTGTCGAAAATCAGCCGTTTTTGCTCGAACATTAAATGCCTCCAAATGGTATTTAATTAACTTCCCGGGGTGAAGAAACCCTTTTTGAGAACTCAGAGTGAGTAAATTGGCCATTTTCATGCACTTTTAACCATTCCATAAATCTTGTGTTTTGGGCCCCTGGAAGCATGAAAATCACTTTAAACATGCTAATTTTAGCTCTAACACTGATGATCCACCTACAAATGTGAACTGACGTTCAAAAATAAAACATTTGAAAACGGACCATTTTCCACATTTCTGAAGCATGACGTAATGGGGGGGTGTTATCTCTTTTGTCGAAAATCAGCCGTTTTTGCTCGAACATTAAATGCCTCCAAATGGTATTTAATTAACTTCCCGGGGTGAAGAAACCCTTTTTGAGAACTCAGAGTGAGTAAATTGGCCATTTTCATGCACTTTTAACCATTCCATAAATCTTGTGTTTTGGGCCCCTGGAAGCATGAAAATCACTTTAAACATGCTAATTTTAGCTCTAACACTGATGATCCACCTACAAATGTGAACTGACGTTCAAAAATAAAACATTTGAAAACGGACCATTTTCCACATTTCTGAAGCATGACGTAATGGGGGGGTGTTATCTCTTTTGTCGAAAATCAGCCGTTTTTGCTCGAACATTAAATGCCTCCAAATGGTATTTAATTAACTTCCCGAGCCCCTGGAAGCATGAAAATCACTTTAAACATGCTAATTTTAGCTCTAACACTGATGATCCACCTACAAATGTGAACTGACGTTCAAAAATAAAACATTTGAAAACGGACCATTTTCCACATTTCTGAAGCATGACGTAATGGGGGGGTGTTATCTCTTTTGTCGAAAATCAGCCGTTTTTGCTCGAACATTAAATGCCTCCAAATGGTATTTAATTAACTTCCCGAGCCCCTGGAAGCATGAAAATCACTTTAAACATGCTAATTTTAGCTCTAACACTGATGATCCACCTACAAATGTGAACTGACGTTCAAAAATAAAACATTTGAAAACGGACCATTTTCCACATTTCTGAAGCATGACGTAATGGGGGGGTGTTATCTCTTTTGTCGAAAATCAGCCGTTTTTGCTCGAACATTAAATGCCTCCAAATGGTATTTAATTAACTTCCCGAGCCCCTGGAAGCATGAAAATCACTTTAAACATGCTAATTTTAGCTCTAACACTGATGATCCACCTACAAATGTGAACTGACGTTCAAAAATAAAACATTTGAAAACGGACCATTTTCCACATTTCTGAAGCATGACGTAATGGGGGGGTGTTATCTCTTTTGTCGAAAATCAGCCGTTTTTGCTCGAACATTAAATGCCTCCAAATGGTATTTAATTAACTTCCCGGGGTGAAGAAACCCTTTTTGAGAACTCAGAGTGAGTAAATTGGCCATTTTCATGCACTTTTAACCATTCCATAAATCTTGTGTTTTGGGCCCCTGGAAGCATGAAAATCACTTTAAACATGCTAATTTTAGCTCTAACACTGATGATCCACCTACAAATGTGAACTGACGTTCAAAAATAAAACATTTGAAAACGGACCATTTTCCACATTTCTGAAGCATGACGTAATGGGGGGGTGTTATCTCTTTTGTCGAAAATCAGCCGTTTTTGCTCGAACATTAAATGCCTCCAAATGGTATTTAATTAACTTCCCGAGCCCCTGGAAGCATGAAAATCACTTTAAACATGCTAATTTTAGCTCTAACACTGATGATCCACCTACAAATGTGAACTGACGTTCAAAAATAAAACATTTGAAAACGGACCATTTTCCACATTTCTGAAGCATGACGTAATGGGGGGGTGTTATCTCTTTTGTCGAAAATCAGCCGTTTTTGCTCGAACATTAAATGCCTCCAAATGGTATTTAATTAACTTCCCGAGCCCCTGGAAGCATGAAAATCACTTTAAACATGCTAATTTTAGCTCTAACACTGATGATCCACCTACAAATGTGAACTGACGTTCAAAAATAAAACATTTGAAAACGGACCATTTTCCACATTTCTGAAGCATGACGTAATGGGGGGGTGTTATCTCTTTTGTCGAAAATCAGCCGTTTTTGCTCGAACATTAAATGCCTCCAAATGGTATTTAATTAACTTCCCGAGCCCCTGGAAGCATGAAAATCACTTTAAACATGCTAATTTTAGCTCTAACACTGATGATCCACCTACAAATGTGAACTGACGTTCAAAAATAAAACATTTGAAAACGGACCATTTTCCACATTTCTGAAGCATGACGTAATGGGGGGGTGTTATCTCTTTTGTCGAAAATCAGCCGTTTTTGCTCGAACATTAAATGCCTCCAAATGGTATTTAATTAACTTCCCGGGGTGAAGAAACCCTTTTTGAGAACTCAGAGTGAGTAAATTGGCCATTTTCATGCACTTTTAACCATTCCATAAATCTTGTGTTTTGGGCCCCTGGAAGCATGAAAATCACTTTAAACATGCTAATTTTAGCTCTAACACTGATGATCCACCTACAAATGTGAACTGACGTTCAAAAATAAAACATTTGAAAACGGACCATTTTCCACATTTCTGAAGCATGACGTAATGGGGGGGTGTTATCTCTTTTGTCGAAAATCAGCCGTTTTTGCTCGAACATTAAATGCCTCCAAATGGTATTTAATTAACTTCCCGAGCCCCTGGAAGCATGAAAATCACTTTAAACATGCTAATTTTAGCTCTAACACTGATGATCCACCTACAAATGTGAACTGACGTTCAAAAATAAAACATTTGAAAACGGACCATTTTCCACATTTCTGAAGCATGACGTAATGGGGGGGTGTTATCTCTTTTGTCGAAAATCAGCCGTTTTTGCTCGAACATTAAATGCCTCCAAATGGTATTTAATTAACTTCCCGGGGTGAAGAAACCCTTTTTGAGAACTCAGAGTGAGTAAATTGGCCATTTTCATGCACTTTTAACCATTCCATAAATCTTGTGTTTTGGGCCCCTGGAAGCATGAAAATCACTTTAAACATGCTAATTTTAGCTCTAACACTGATGATCCACCTACAAATGTGAACTGACGTTCAAAAATAAAACATTTGAAAACGGACCATTTTCCACATTTCTGAAGCATGACGTAATGGGGGGGTGTTATCTCTTTTGTCGAAAATCAGCCGTTTTTGCTCGAACATTAAATGCCTCCAAATGGTATTTAATTAACTTCCCGGGGTGAAGAAACCCTTTTTGAGAACTCAGAGTGAGTAAATTGGCCATTTTCATGCACTTTTAACCATTCCATAAATCTTGTGTTTTGGGCCCCTGGAAGCATGAAAATCACTTTAAACATGCTAATTTTAGCTCTAACACTGATGATCCACCTACAAATGTGAACTGACGTTCAAAAATAAAACATTTGAAAACGGACCATTTTCCACATTTCTGAAGCATGACGTAATGGGGGGGTGTTATCTCTTTTGTCGAAAATCAGCCGTTTTGCTCGAACATTAAATGCCTCCAAATGGTATTTAATTAACTTCCCGGGGTGAAGAAACCCTTTTTGAGAACTCAGAGTGAGTAAATTGGCCATTTTCATGCACTTTTAACCATTCCATAAATCTTGTGTTTTGGGCCCCTGGAAGCATGAAAATCACTTTAAACATGCTAATTTTAGCTCTAACACTGATGATCCACCTACAAATGTGAACTGACGTTCAAAAATAAAACATTTGAAAACGGACCATTTTCCACATTTCTGAAGCATGACGTAATGGGGGGGTGTTATCTCTTTTGTCGAAAATCAGCCGTTTTTGCTCGAACATTAAATGCCTCCAAATGGTATTTAATTAACTTCCCGAGCCCCTGGAAGCATGAAAATCACTTTAAACATGCTAATTTTAGCTCTAACACTGATGATCCACCTACAAATGTGAACTGACGTTCAAAAATAAAACATTTGAAAACGGACCATTTTCCACATTTCTGAAGCATGACGTAATGGGGGGGTGTTATCTCTTTTGTCGAAAATCAGCCGTTTTTGCTCGAACATTAAATGCCTCCAAATGGTATTTAATTAACTTCCCGAGCCCCTGGAAGCATGAAAATCACTTTAAACATGCTAATTTTAGCTCTAACACTGATGATCCACCTACAAATGTGAACTGACGTTCAAAAATAAAACATTTGAAAACGGACCATTTTCCACATTTCTGAAGCATGACGTAATGGGGGGGTGTTATCTCTTTTGTCGAAAATCAGCCGTTTTTGCTCGAACATTAAATGCCTCCAAATGGTATTTAATTAACTTCCCGAGCCCCTGGAAGCATGAAAATCACTTTAAACATGCTAATTTTAGCTCTAACACTGATGATCCACCTACAAATGTGAACTGACGTTCAAAAATAAAACATTTGAAAACGGACCATTTTCCACATTTCTGAAGCATGACGTAATGGGGGGTGTTATCTCTTTTGTCGAAAATCAGCCGTTTTTGCTCGAACATTAAATGCCTCCAAATGGTATTTAATTAACTTCCCGGGGTGAAGAAACCCTTTTTGAGAACTCAGAGTGAGTAAATTGGCCATTTTCATGCACTTTTAACCATTCCATAAATCTTGTGTTTTGGGCCCCTGGAAGCATGAAAATCACTTTAAACATGCTAATTTTAGCTCTAACACTGATGATCCACCTACAAATGTGAACTGACGTTCAAAAATAAAACATTTGAAAACGGACCATTTTCCACATTTCTGAAGCATGACGTAATGGGGGGGTGTTATCTCTTTTGTCGAAAATCAGCCGTTTTTGCTCGAACATTAAATGCCTCCAAATGGTATTTAATTAACTTCCCGAGCCCCTGGAAGCATGAAAATCACTTTAAACATGCTAATTTTAGCTCTAACACTGATGATCCACCTACAAATGTGAACTGACGTTCAAAAATAAAACATTTGAAAACGGACCATTTTCCACATTTCTGAAGCATGACGTAATGGGGGGGTGTTATCTCTTTTGTCGAAAATCAGCCGTTTTTGCTCGAACATTAAATGCCTCCAAATGGTATTTAATTAACTTCCCGAGCCCCTGGAAGCATGAAAATCACTTTAAACATGCTAATTTTAGCTCTAACACTGATGATCCACCTACAAATGTGAACTGACGTTCAAAAATAAAACATTTGAAAACGGACCATTTTCCACATTTCTAAAGCATGACGTAATGGGGGGGTGTTATCTCTTTTGTCGAAAATCAGCCGTTTTTGCTTGAACATTAAATGCCTCCAAATGGTATTTAATTAACTTCCCGAGCCCCTGGAAGCATGAAAATCACTTTAAACATGCTAATTTTAGCTCTAACACTGATGATCCACCTACAAATGTGAACTGACGTTCAAAAATAAAACATTTGAAAACGGACCATTTTCCACATTTCTGAAGCATGACGTAATGGGGGGGTGTTATCTCTTTTGTCGAAAATCAGCCGTTTTTGCTCGAACATTAAATGCCTCCAAATGGTATTTAATTAACTTCCCGGGGTGAAGAAACCCTTTTTGAGAACTCAGAGTGAGTAAATTGGCCATTTTCATGCACTTTTAACCATTCCATAAATCTTGTGTTTTGGGCCCCTGGAAGCATGAAAATCACTTTAAACATGCTAATTTTAGCTCTAACACTGATGATCCACCTACAAATGTGAACTGACGTTCAAAAATAAAACATTTGAAAACGGACCATTTTCCACATTTCTGAAGCATGACGTAATGGGGGGGTGTTATCTCTTTTGTCGAAAATCAGCCGTTTTTGCTCGAACATTAAATGCCTCCAAATGGTATTTAATTAACTTCCCGAGCCCCTGGAAGCATGAAAATCACTTTAAACATGCTAATTTTAGCTCTAACACTGATGATCCACCTACAAATGTGAACTGACGTTCAAAAATAAAACATTTGAAAACGGACCATTTTCCACATTTCTGAAGCATGACGTAATGGGGGGGTGTTATCTCTTTTGTCGAAAATCAGCCGTTTTTGCTCGAACATTAAATGCCTCCAAATGGTATTTAATTAACTTCCCGAGCCCCTGGAAGCATGAAAATCACTTTAAACATGCTAATTTTAGCTCTAACACTGATGATCCACCTACAAATGTGAACTGACGTTCAAAATAAAACATTTGAAAACGGACCATTTTCCACATTTCTGAAGCATGACGTAATGGGGGGGTGTTATCTCTTTTGTCGAAAATCAGCCGTTTTTGCTCGAACATTAAATGCCTCCAAATGGTATTTAATTAACTTCCGGGGTGAAGAAACCCTTTTTGAGAACTCAGAGTGAGTAAATTGGCCATTTTCATGCACTTTTAACCATTCCATAAATCTTGTGTTTTGGGCCCCTGGAAGCATGAAAATCACTTTAAACATGCTAATTTTAGCTCTAACACTGATGATCCACCTACAAATGTGAACTGACGTTCAAAAATAAAACATTTGAAAACGGACCATTTTCCACATTTCTGAAGCATGACGTAATGGGGGGTGTTATCTCTTTTGTCGAAAATCAGCCGTTTTTGCTCGAACATTAAATGCCTCCAAATGGTATTTAATTAACTTCCCGGGGTGAAGAAACCCTTTTTGAGAACTCAGAGTGAGTAAATTGGCCATTTTTCATGCACTTTTAACCATTCCATAAATCTTGTGTTTTGGGCCCCTGGAAGCATGAAAATCACTTTAAACATGCTAATTTTAGCTCTAACACTGATGATCCACCTACAAATGTGAAGTGACGTTCAAAAATAAAACATTTGAAAACGGACCATTTTCCACATTTCTGAAGCATGACGTAATGGGGGGGTGTTATCTCTTTTGTCGAAAATCAGCCGTTTTTGCTCGAACATTAAATGCCTCCAAATGGTATTTAATTAACTTCCCGAGCCCCTGGAAGCATGAAAATCACTTTAAACATGCTAATTTTAGCTCTAACACTGATGATCAACCTACAAATGTGAACTGACGTTCAAAAATAAAACATTTGAAAACGGACCATTTTCCACATTTCTGAAGCATGACGTAATGGGGGGGTGTTATCTCTTTTGTCGAAAATCAGCCGTTTTTGCTCGAACATTAAATGCCTCCAAATGGTATTTAATTAACTTCCCGGGGTGAAGAAACCCTTTTTGAGAACTCAGAGTGAGTAAATTGGCCATTTTCATGCACTTTTAACCATTCCATAAATCTTGTGTTTTGGGCCCCTGGAAGCATGAAAATCCCTTTAAACATGCTAATTTTAGCTCTAACACTGATGATCCACCTACAAATGTGAACTGACGTTCAAAAATAAAACATTTGAAAACGGACCATTTTCCACATTTCTGAAGCATGACGTAATGGGGGGGTGTTATCTCTTTTGTCGAAAATCAGCCGTTTTTGCTCGAACATTAAATGCCTCCAAATGGTATTTAATTAACTTCCCGGGGTGAAGAAACCCTTTTTGAGAACTCAGAGTGAGTAAATTGGCCATTTTCATGCACTTTTAACCATTCCATAAATCTTGTGTTTTGGGCCCCTGGAAGCATGAAAATCACTTTAAACATGCTAATTTTAGCTCTAACACTGATGATCCACCTACAAATGTGAACTGACGTTCAAAAATAAAACATTTGAAAACGGACCATTTTCCACATTTCTGAAGCATGACGTAATGGGGGGGTGTTATCTCTTTGTCGAAAATCAGCCGTTTTTGCTCGAACATTAAATGCCTCCAAATGGTATTTAATTAACTTCCCGAGCCCCTGGAAGCATGAAAATCACTTTAAACATGCTAATTTTAGCTCTAACACTGATGATCCACCTACAAATGTGAACTGACGTTCAAAAATAAAACATTTGAAAACGGACCATTTTCCACATTTCTGAAGCATGACGTAATGGGGGGGTGTTATCTCTTTTGTCGAAAATCAGCCGTTTTTGCTCGAACATTAAATGCCTCCAAATGGTATTTAATTAACTTCCCGGGGTGAAGAAACCCTTTTTGAGAACTCAGAGTGAGTAAATTGGCCATTTTCATGCACTTTTAACCATTCCATAAATCTTGTGTTTTGGGCCCCTTGAAGCATGAAAATCACTTTAAACATGCTAATTTTAGCTCTAACACTGATGATCCACCTACAAATGTGAACTGACGTTCAAAATAAAACATTTGAAAACGGACCATTTTCCACATTTCTGAAGCATGACGTAATGGGGGGTGTTATCTCTTTTGTCGAAAATCAGCCGTTTTTGCTCGAACATTAAATGCCTCCAAATGGTATTTAATTAACTTCCCGGGGTGAAGAAACCCTTTTGAGAACTCAGAGTGAGTAAATTGGCCATTTTCATGCACTTTTAACCATTCCATAAATCTTGTGTTTTGGGCCCCTGGAAGCATGAAAATCACTTTAAACATGCTAATTTTAGCTCTAACACTGATGATCCACCTACAAATGTGAACTGACGTTCAAAAATAAAACATTTGAAAACGGACCATTTTCCACATTTCTGAAGCATGACGTAATGGGGGGGTGTTATCTCTTTTGTCGAAAATCAGCCGTTTTTGCTCGAACATTAAATGCCTCCAAATGGTATTTAATTAACTTCCCGAGCCCTGGAAGCATGAAAATCACTTTAAACATGCTAATTTTAGCTCTAACACTGATGATCAACCTACAAATGTGAACTGACGTTCAAAAATAAAACATTTGAAAACTGACCATTTTCCACATTTCTGAAGCATGACGTAATGGGGGGGTGTTATCTCTTTTGTCGAAAATCAGCCATTTTTGCTCGAACATTAAATGCCTCCAAATGGTATTTAATTAACTTCCCGGGGTGAAGAAACCCTTTTTGAGAACTCAGAGTGAGTAAATTGGCCATTTTCATGCACTTTTAACCATTCATAAATCTTGTGTTTTGGGCCCCTGGAAGCATGAAAATCCCTTTAAACATGCTAATTTTAGCTCTAACACTGATGATCCACCTACAAATGTGAACTGACGTTCAAAAATAAAACATTTGAAAACGGACCATTTTCCACATTTCTGAAGCATGACGTAATGGGGGGGTGTTATCTCTTTTGTCGAAAATCAGCCGTTTTTGCTCGAACATTAAATGCCTCCAAATGGTATTTAATTAACTTCCCGGGGTGAAGAAACCCTTTTTGAGAACTCAGAGTGAGTAAATTGACCATTTTCATGCACTTTAACCATTCCATAAATCTTGTGTTTTGGGCCCCTGGAAGCATGAAAATCACTTTAAACATGCTAATTTTAGCTCTAACACTGATGATCCACCTACAAATGTGAACTGACGTTCAAAAATAAAACATTTGAAAACGGACCATTTTCCACATTTCTGAAGCATGACGTAATGGGGGGTGTTATCTCTTTTGTCGAAAATCAGCCGTTTTTGCTCGAACATTAAATGCCTCCAAATGGTATTTAATTAACTTCCCGAGCCCCTGGAAGCATGAAAATCACTTTAAACATGCTAATTTTAGCTCTAACACTGATGATCCACCTACAAATGTGAACTGACGTTCAAAAATAAAACATTTGAAAACGGACCATTTTCCACATTTCTGAAGCATGACGTAATGGGGGGGTGTTATCTCTTTTGTCGAAAATCAGCCGTTTTTGCTCGAACATTAAATGCCTCCAAATGGTATTTAATTAACTTCCCGGGGTGAAGAAACCCTTTTTGAGAACTCAGAGTGAGTAAATTGGCCATTTTCATGCACTTTTAACCATTCCATAAATCTTGTGTTTTGGGCCCCTGGAAGCATGAAAATCACTTTAAACATGCTAATTTTAGCTCTAACACTGATGATCCACCTACAAATGTGAACTGACGTTCAAAAATAAAACATTTGAAAACGGACCATTTTCCACATTTCTGAAGCATGACGTAATGGGGGGGTGTTATCTCTTTTGTCGAAAATCAGCCGTTTTTGCTCGAACATTAAATGCCTCCAAATGGTATTTAATTAACTTCCCGGGGTGAAGAAACCCTTTTTGAGAACTCAGAGTGAGTAAATTGGCCATTTTCATGCACTTTTAACCATTCCATAAATCTTGTGTTTTGGGCCCCTGGAAGCATGAAAATCACTTTAAACATGCTAATTTTAGCTCTAACACTGATGATCCACCTACAAATGTGAACTGACGTTCAAAAATAAAACATTTGAAAACGGACCATTTTCCACATTTCTGAAGCATGACGTAATGGGGGGGTGTTATCTCTTTTGTCGAAAATCAGCCGTTTTTGCTCGAACATTAAATGCCTCCAAATGGTATTTAATTAACTTCCCGAGCCCCTGGAAGCATGAAAATCACTTTAAACATGCTAATTTTAGCTCTAACACTGATGATCCACCTACAAATGTGAACTGACGTTCAAAAATAAAACATTTGAAAACGGACCATTTTCCACATTTCTGAAGCATGACGTAATGGGGGGGTGTTATCTCTTTTGTCGAAAATCAGCC
Organism: Lissotriton vulgaris; assembly: GCF_964263255.1. Lineage (NCBI taxonomy): Eukaryota > Metazoa > Chordata > Amphibia > Caudata > Salamandridae > Lissotriton > Lissotriton vulgaris. The sequence goes on from NW_028251272.1 coordinate 27,197, forward strand.
GTTTTTGCTCGAACATTAAATGCCTCCAAATGGTATTTAATTAACTTCCCGAGCCCCTGGAAGCATGAAAATCACTTTAAACATGCTAATTTTAGCTCTAACACTGATGATCCACCTACAAATGTGAACTGACGTTCAAAAATAAAACATTTGAAAACGGACCATTTTCCACATTTCTGAAGCATGACGTAATGGGGGGGTGTTATCTCTTTTGTCGAAAATCAGCCGTTTTTGCTCGAACATTAAATGCCTCCAAATGGTATTTAATTAACTTCCCGAGCCCCTGGAAGCATGAAAATCACTTTAAACATGCTAATTTTAGCTCTAACACTGATGATCCACCTACAAATGTGAACTGACGTTCAAAAATAAAACATTTGAAAACGGACCATTTTCCACATTTCTGAAGCATGACGTAATGGGGGGGTGTTATCTCTTTTGTCGAAAATCAGCCGTTTTTGCTCGAACATTAAATGCCTCCAAATGGTATTTAATTAACTTCCCGGGGTGAAGAAACCCTTTTTGAGAACTCAGAGTGAGTAAATTGGCCATTTTCATGCACTTTTAACCATTCCATAAATCTTGTGTTTTGGGCCCCTGGAAGCATGAAAATCACTTTAAACATGCTAATTTTAGCTCTAACACTGATGATCCACCTACAAATGTGAACTGACGTTCAAAAATAAAACATTTGAAAACGGACCATTTTCCACATTTCTGAAGCATGACGTAATGGGGGGGTGTTATCTCTTTTGTCGAAAATCAGCCGTTTTTTGCTCGAACATTAAATGCCTCCAAATGGTATTTAATTAACTTCCCGAGCCCCTGGAAGCATGAAAATCACTTTAAACATGCTAATTTTAGCTCTAACACTGATGATCCACCTACAATGTGAACTGACGTTCAAAAATAAAACATTTGAAAACGGACCATTTTCCACATTTCTGAAGCATGACGTAATGGGGGGTGTTATCTCTTTTGTCGAAAATCAGCCGTTTTTGCTCGAACATTAAATGCCTCCAAATGGTATTTAATTAACTTCCCGAGCCCTGGAAGCATGAAAATCACTTTAAACATGCTAATTTTAGCTCTAACACTGATGATCCACCTACAAATGTGAACTGACGTTCAAAAATAAAACATTTGAAAACGGACCATTTTCCACATTTCTGAAGCATGACGTAATGGGGGGGTGTTATCTCTTTTGTCGAAAATCAGCCGTTTTTGCTCGAACATTAAATGCCTCCAAATGGTATTTAATTAACTTCCCGGGGTGAAGAAACCCTTTTTGAGAACTCAGAGTGAGTAAATTGGCCATTTTCATGCACTTTTAACCATTCCATAAATCTTGTGTTTTGGGCCCCTGGAAGCATGAAAATCACTTTAAACATGCTAATTTTAGCTCTAACACTGATGATCCACCTACAAATGTGAACTGACGTTCAAAAATAAAACATTTGAAAACGGACCATTTTCCACATTTCTGAAGCATGACGTAATGGGGGGGTGTTATCTCTTTTGTCGAAAATCAGCCGTTTTTGCTCGAACATTAAATGCCTCCAAATGGTATTTAATTAACTTCCCGGGGTGAAGAAACCCTTTTTGAGAACTCAGAGTGAGTAAATTGGCCATTTTCATGCACTTTTAACCATTCCATAAATCTTGTGTTTTGGGCCCCTGGAAGCATGAAAATCACTTTAAACATGCTAATTTTAGCTCTAACACTGATGATCCACCTACAAATGTGAACTGACGTTCAAAAATAAAACATTTGAAAACGGACCATTTTCCACATTTCTGAAGCATGACGTAATGGGGGGGTGTTATCTCTTTTGTCGAAAATCAGCCGTTTTTGCTCGAACATTAAATGCCTCCAAATGGTATTTAATTAACTTCCCGAGCCCCTGGAAGCATGAAAATCACTTTAAACATGCTAATTTTAGCTCTAACACTGATGATCAACCTACAAATGTGAACTGACGTTCAAAAATAAAACATTTGAAAACGGACCATTTTCCACATTTCTGAAGCATGACGTAATGGGGGGGTGTTATCTCTTTTGTCGAAAATCAGCCGTTTTTGCTCGAACATTAAATGCCTCCAAATGGTATTTAATTAACTTCCCGGGGTGAAGAAACCCTTTTTGAGAACTCAGAGTGAGTAAATTGGCCATTTTCATGCACTTTTAACCATTCCATAAATCTTGTGTTTTGGGCCCCTGGAAGCATGAAAATCCCTTTAAACATGCTAATTTTAGCTCTAACACTGATGATCCACCTACAAATGTGAACTGACGTTCAAAAATAAAACATTTGAAAACGGACCATTTTCCACATTTCTGAAGCATGACGTAATGGGGGGGTGTTATCTCTTTTGTCGAAATCAGCCGTTTTTGCTCGAACATTAAATGCCTCCAAATGGTATTTAATTAACTTCCCGGGGTGAAGAAACCCTTTTTGAGAACTCAGAGTGAGTAAATTGGCCATTTTCATGCACTTTTAACCATTCCATAAATCTTGTGTTTTGGGCCCCTGGAAGCATGAAAATCACTTTAAACATGCTAATTTTAGCTCTAACACTGATGATCCACCTACAAATGTGA
>NW_028251273.1:0-22773 GCF_964263255.1 Lissotriton vulgaris
TGGCTCAGTTGGGGCAGACGCAGGTAAAGCCAGAAGTTTTTTTTAAAAACGATGTTCCACCTGCTGCAAATTATGGTCACATTTGTGGCCCCAAACGCCCGCCCCATAGAGTGCAATAGTGATACATCTTGCTTGATAAATAGTGAGCATGTCCCTGGTGCGGCGGTCCACGACCTTTGCCGCAAACCTAAAAACACCATGGACATTTTTGGCCATCTTGTTATGGATATTGTTAAATTCGTTAAGCCATTTTCTGTCTTTGGAGAAGGTTACACCCAGGTAACAAAAGGTGTTTACATGTTGCACCTTGTCACCATCGATAAAAAAGGCATTTCAAATTTTGCTTTTAGCCCCACAGGTCATGGTATGTGTTTTTCCTTTGGTAATAATTAGTTTCCTTTCTTTTATGAAGATGGAGAATCTATCCATCAAACGCTGCAGTCCCAAAGGGGTTCTTGAGAGCAATACAGCGTCATCGGCATAAAGTAACACCGGCACAGAGACACTTTTGATCTTGGGGGCATCTGCATTTACGTTTTTTAAAATAACATCAATGCCATTAATAAATAAGATAAAAAGGAGGGGGGCCAATACACAGCCCTGTCTTATCCCTCTCTTAACGCTAAATTTCGGGGTGCATTCCCCATTAGGGCCGAAACGTACACACGTTTGTAATTTCCCATAAAGCCTAGCTAAGAAGAAAATTATTCCCTCTGGTGCACCTAGCTGTAACAGTGTTGTCCATAAAAGAGTGTGATCGACCAAGTCAAAGGCACTACTTAGGTCTGCAAAGCAGAGATAAAGAGAGCCTTGTTTAGCTTCGGTATATTTCCCGATCAGTAGGTCAAGATTAATACACTGATCTAGGGTACCCCTGCCCTTTCTAAATCCATATTGGCTATCGGCCAGAATACCCTCTTGCTCGGCCCATTCCTCTAACCTGACCAACATAACTCTGCTCATAATCTTTACTAAAGAGTCAAGTAGGGAAATGGGGCGGTAATTTTTCACATACGACCTACTGCCCTTTTTATATATCGGTATAATGATCGATTCCCATGCTTGTTTGTCTCATCTGCCTACTTCCTCCAGTTTAAAATTTTAGAAGAATACGAAACGCAAGAAGTTGCCTCCATGCATGAAACTGAGGCTTAGACTAAGGTCCTCATTATGAGGTACTCTTTAAATAGGCCATATGTTCCCCACCCCCTGAGTTACCAATACTAGGGATACTGGTAACTTCCAGGAATAGGAACAGCCAGCCCTTTACAAGTTGGACCCTGAAACTCCACTAAGAAATGAGGAATTATATGGGACATTGGTATTTCTGGATCCCATCACCCCTGTAATTTCTCATTTTGTGCCAAACTTTCCCTTAAACACTATCTCAGGGTGAAAATTAAGAGATCTGTGGCATTGCTGCAGATCTCATCCTTCTGAAGGGGCTCATAACTGTTGCTACTGGTTCCATCAGCATTAAGACTACTGTCTATGCTCTGGGTGAATCACATAAAGCACCGCTGGCAGCATACCACTTTTTTTGTGAACAATATTGTGCCAGGGAGAGGAGAATCTATTGATCCCACTCATGTAAGTTCATTTTCTTTTTTAAGAAACCAATTCACAATACAATTTCATGGCCTTGCCTGAAGTCACTGATCTCTTATTTTGTGGCACTTAATTTTTTCGTGTAAGTTCTACTGTTATGTGAATGCCATTTCCTCATGCTGCCATTCCAGGTGTGAGCCAACTGCATATATGTGCAGTAAGTGTTTAGCCATGTATAGTAACAGCAATTTGTGCAGTGGCGGTCCCTCCGCTATGGTGGAGGAGCGTCGCCCACACTGCTTTTAAGAAGTGCGAAGAAGAAACATAAAATGAAACTAACTTAAAGTTATTATCATTTTATGCTTTGTCCTGCTTGTCGGGCTAAAGGGTGGGCAGGGCAGCTCTGCTCTCGGCACAGGGCATGGAAGGAGTGGTTTGCTCACTCCTTAGTGCGCAACTGTTTTATTGGCCCAAAACAGTCATGCACACTTTTCACATTCTCCATGCAGGCTGCATTATGGTCTGTGTGGAGAACCAGCCTAGGCCCACATTCCCTTGTTGAGCATCGTACCAAGATGCTCAAATCCAAACACAATGCTGCAGTGCAGTGTTGTGTTTGGTAAGGGGAGTCTGGGTGCTTACCCTGACACAACACTGCACTGAAGTGTTGTGATCGGTCAGTGGGGCCTGCTTCCTCTTCCTCAATCTCCATGAGGAGACTAGTAGCAAAGACGGGGGACCCGGAGGCAAGGGGAGTTTTATATGATTTTTTAATCGTTTTTTTAATATGTGCGACCCCACATGCGACTCACCCACCCCGCCTCCCTTGAGCCATGCCGGCTGCCACTGACTTTGTGTGTGGTAAGAGTCTTAGAATTGGTTCCAGTGTGATCTATTTTGGATGGCCCGGACTTTGGCACGGCACAAGACAGAGGGTGATTATGCATTCCTGTGGCTGAAGAGTAGAGTTCCAGACACTGAAGGGAGGGGGGATTGAGACAGGACTGCCTTTAGAAAAGTCACTGAGAACCTTATTAGCAAAAGGATGCTAATTAGTTCTTCCCTTGCACAGCAGTGTGGTACATAATGGGAGTGAGAGGTGGGACTGCAGTGTTTTGTTGTTGGAGGTACTTATGCAGAGCAGAACATTTTTTCTGTCTGTCCGTGACTACTGCTTCTGAAAGGCTGTGACAGCAAGATGCTGAGATCTCACGGTTCATAGTGCCTTTGTTTCAGATTCTCCTGCTTGGATCCAGCCTAGTTGCTATCTACTGTGAGAGCCATCATCTTTCACAAAGACTGTATCTGAGGAACAGCAAGAAAATGACATTTAAAAAAGAGCTAGTTCAAAAGGATTCTAAAAACCTTATCCAACATAGTCCCACATCCCCAGTCTGGAAAATCTGTATAAAAGTGGAATCCAATGCCGCCACGTTGTTCCAGTTCCGAGTTCTTCATGACCTTGGAAGGAAGTGCTCTAAAGAGTACTATAAGGAGGTCTCTGTGACAGGAGCCGGTGTCTGTATGACACACAGAGGTGAGGAGACATCACCTGAAGTCTGCAGAACTTGCTGAAGAAGCACCTAAAAGCCTTCCTGCCTGCTGAGAGATGGAAGAAGAGTTCCCGGCCATGTAGGAGGAGAGAAGGAAAGCTAATTATGTTCCCAGTGAGCAGAAATCCCAGAAATGGCTGACTGTCCTTGGGAGTGAAGCTGGAGCCAACACGTGTAGTGGGGGGAAACTCATGAGCAGAGACCTAGTGAACTACATTAGTGCCTAATCTGTGCCTAAGCTTGGATAGAAGTCCCATATGCACTAGCAGAGTTCTAACAATAGGAAAGGATGGGCGTAAACCCTTACTTGTGTAGCAGTTTGTTTTACTGTGTTATTAATGTACCTAAGTGGTTAATCTGCGGGGTGCAGACCTCACTGAACATATATTGTACAATTATCATTCTTAGTAACAAGGTCAGCGGTTTAATTAATTTGTGTAGAAAACCTTTTCCAGTCATCAGTTTGCAAGTTACGATCACAGTTAAAATAGCTCAGTATGTTTTGCATTTGCTATAAGACGCTGTGTGTAGGCTTCACTCCAAGCATGCATGCATTCATGTTGTTATTGTTATTTTCAGTTTGTTAGCAAATATTCTTAGCAATAATTTTTAGGCCCTTCTTATGAGTGGCCCACAAATCCTGTTTTGGATGGAAATCGCAAAACTAGATTTAGTGCTCGTTTTGAGCAGTGGTTTCCGGTGCTCTGCAACTGCACTTAATTGTCAACACCACCACTTATGACAGTCTGCAACATGGTGGTGCTCTTTCTCTAATGTAGAGAGCTGCACAGCAATAGTTATTGATTAATTCAATATACTTTACAAATACATAATAGCTGCAGCCAAATCCATTCTTTTAGCTTTGGGGACATGGAATAGTCTAAAATGTCACACGGTAGGTGTGTGATGGTTAGGAGTTGTGTTGGTACTGTCATTGGCAGTGCTGGTAGGGGTGATGTGTGGTGCAAGCCGCAGTGCCCTCCTGACGATGACCCGAGCACTTATTTGTTTACATATTAATCACTGACTGGATTACAGTTGTTGCCATTTTACTACACCTGGTATCGCCCGGTGTGGTAATGCCTCATTTTTTACTTGGGACACATACTTCAGGTCATATGATAAAGGACATGTCTCTGGTCAGAATATTGGAGTTACTTGTTTACAGTGGGGAGTCAGTGCAGATTCTCGTGTGTTATTCTCCATTCCTGTGGGATTATACGGGGTCAATTTATGATCTGAAGGTAACACAGGTCCGCTGTATTGTCAATACGCCCAGTATTGGTAATGCTAGCTGTCCTATTACTGCCCAGTATCTAAGGGCCATTCATAATAATGGCTCAGTATGTAAGTTCATAAAAAAGCTGTGCAATTTTACCGAACACTGCCCTCCTCTCACCATCATATTTTCTATTTGAACTTCTCCGTTGGGAATGGATAGCAAAACGGTTATGCACATATCATAAATTCATGAAACTGAGGCTTATTATATCCACATCAAAGCCGCTTTTTATATTTTTCCTCCATTTTTGTAAACTAACTTAGGTAGGTGACTAGCCATTTCCTGATCTTTGATATGATACTGTGCACATTCCACAACTCTTTAGAAATTCGCATTAACCGCTTTCGAATTCCATTTCCTTACAGGTTTCAGGAAGAAAAACAGCCGAATTACTAATGGCCAGAAAAAAAAACCTGCTACCTGTATCAGAGGAGGGTTCCCACAAAAAAGAAGCTCTTCACTGGAGTGGAACTGAATGTCCTGTGGAGGTGGTGATGAAGAAGAATGTCCACTTGTTTGTCAAAGCTAGAATCCTGCCATGTGTATCAACAGAGGCCACATAGGGGACTAGGCCTCTACGTCTGTGCATCACAGACTGCATTTTGTAGAACATTTATTAGTACTACACACCAACCTGCAACGTACTACAAAATGCTATTCATTAACCTACGCAATGACATTTACGACCAGGCGTCTCCTATCTTTTATGTGCCGAGATCCCTGCCCAACGAAGATCACAGCAAATGTAGGTACATGTTTTATTAGCAAATGTGGGAAGGACAGTGGGAATGGCTGGCAAATGGGGAATAAATGGGCAAGAGGATTAAGAAATGCTTAAGGGAGCCCTACGAAGGGGTTTGGAAACAGACACACACCCCCATTGCAATTAAGCATGGGCAAATTTAGCGAATTGGCAATTTGCGAATTTGCGAATTGGCAATCCGCAAAATTCGCGAATTTGCGCTAATTTGCGGATTTTTTTATTTTTGCGTGTTCGCGGGTGTTCGCGAGGCGCTTTGCAATTTCGCGGGGGTTTTTTTTGCCTGCTTAATCACTGCCACCCTCTCGTTTATTATGCCCATCTGCCCTCTGTACCACTCGTTTCTGTGCCCTTCTGCCCTCTGCCCCACTCATTTTTTGTCCCCTTCTGCCCTCTGTCCCACTTTTGTGCCCTTCTGACCTCAGCCCCACTTAGAATGGCGCCGGCAAGCTGCCAGCGCCATTCTAAAATAGCTAGAAATAGCTTCAACAGGAAGCACTAATAGATAAAGTAAAGCAGGTGCTCCAGTTGAAGGTCAAATTCAGTTACACAATCATTAATCACCCCAAGTTTGGGGTGATTAATGATTGTGTAACTGAATTTGAGCAGCACCTGCTTTACTTTATCTATTAGAGCTTCCTGTTGAAGCTGACTTTTGTAACTATTTTAGAATGGCTCTGGCAGCTTGCTGGCGCCATTCTAAAAGAGTTACAAAAGTCAGCTTGAACTTTTGACCCAATCCGATCCATTCGCGGATTTTCGTTCGCGGATTTTGCAGGAAATTTGCGAATCTCGCGGATTGCGAATTTACCGAAAATCCGCGAAATCCGCGAGCGGAACGGATTTTCCGCTCATCCTTAATTGCAATTCAAAACTGCAGATCAAATACTTAATGCAGCTAAAAAAGGCAAAAACAGTTGTAAGCGTACTTCAGCTCAGAGATGGAGTAAATCCAGCACCACACATGACCAACCACTGGCACTGACACACACCCCTATAGAAAATAATGGAGGCAGGTGTTAAAAGTCCATATGAACTAATGCGAAATTAACTTATTTTAACTTTTTACAAATACAAATAAATGCATTTTAATGTTAAGCAAAGTATATATAAATAAAACATAGTTATTAGATTATTATAAGATATGTTAATAACCTTTTTAAAATTTAAAAATGAATGTAACTTTTTTTAATTGAGTCAAATTAATTCTAAACATAATTTCAATGTTTTACTATATAATAAATAAATATACATTTGTACTTTTAACAGAATTTTTGTAATTTAAAACTTAAGAAAAATAATCTTCATTTATTTTAATACATTCAAACTAATTAAACATTTAATACAAAAATAAGTTCAGAACTTACTCTACATTTAAAATCAACATTTTACATTAATTTACATTAACATTTATCTTACAAATATTTGTATTTCATTTTATTTAAACATTAATAAACTTTTAAACTTGTCCCTAAACTTTACCATTGGGAGATCACCGCCGGTGGGAAGAGCTCCACCTACATGTCAAGAGTTACAAGCAGTAACTTTTCACACATTTATTAGTCTCCACTACCTGGTTTTATGTAGTTGAGACATGTAATCCTACTCTGTGTAGTACATTTACACTCCTAAATTGTGAATATCCAAAAGTAGTAAATTTACTCATGTGTAAGCTTACCTTTTAGAATAGCCCCCACATGCTGTAGAGGGCTCAAAGGACACAGGAAGTGAGTATAAATTGGTGTTTCTAATATTAAGGCTATAGAATGGGAGTGAGATCCTCCTACATATACAAAACATTGTCCCAAATGCTCCCATGAGTGCACTTAATGTAAGTCTGTAGTAGGGGGGGAGCTAGCCAAGCCTGAAGATGGTCGCTTTCTGAGCGAGCTCCTTCGGTTGCTGCAATATCCTTACAATTATCCTGCAACTAGAGAGCTGCAAGTGACATGTATGCATGAAAGAATTGATGCGGAGGTCCGGGTCATGCCCTAGAACCCCAATCAAAACCAGCACAAAGACTGAAAACACCGTTAAGACAGCGAAGCCGAACAGCAGAGATGAGGTCTTGGGTGCGAGCGAACACGCAGTAGCCTTGAGCTCGCGCTGGAGCCTGGCCGTGACGTAGTGCACGCAAGCGGAAGCGACCACCCTGGGACGTGCCACCGAAAACACAATCAAGTGCGGTGAGGAAGCAAGGGTAGCCGTTCCCAGAACAGGGAGTCGGATCGGAGTCCTCACCCCGTAAGAAGCTGGAGCTGCGCGCCCGTGACTGGCGAGTTGGCTCAAGGGCCTGGAAACAAGGCCGCAAAGTTGCCAGCAGCCTCTAATGAGCCAAAAACCAGGTGGCCGTGAAGCGCCCGGGAGGAGCAGGTACCAGCACTGGAGGAGGTGGGGGTAAAAACAAAAGGAACAATACATCCTGTTATTGCCTGCCAGCACTACAGACACTGAAAAGGGGCCCCGGGAGTGTGCTTATAAACAAGTGCCAGCCACGCCCCACCACACATACAAGGCCACGAGCAATAGGGTGCACAGGCCCCCTCAGAGCCAAGGACAGCGTACGCAGATGGGGACACCGGAGTGTGCTCCATGTGCACCAGACACCATTCGCATACAGCCGCACCCGATCCCGGCTGCAGACTACTCCACCGTATTACTAAATAACCGGCTCCTAGAACACGGCTGCAATTTGCAAGTGGCAGTAGATGAGCACAGCGATTCTGCATGCAATTGATTTGGAGTAGGAAAGTTGGGCCCCCCATTAAATTCTGGTGGACAGCTGCTGTGCGCTGTTAGTTGGTCACCGCTGTAGCCTCGCTAAGAGTGTGCATAGCTGGGGTTGTGGCCGGTATCCTGTACCCGTTGCAACACTGAAGGATGGTGAACATTAGATGGTCGTTTTTCTGCACAACAGGCGGGCTGCTTAGCCAAAAAAGACCAGTAGGCACAACACACTTAAGGACACTGATAGAGCCATATATAGATATTGGGCAGGACAAGGAGAGTGGGCCATAAACAGACTGCTTTTTTGACAGTGCACAGGGAAAAAGGCCCAACGTCTATCACCGTAGAACTAGCCACCTTACTGTCACCGAAGGCGTAAAAGCGGCTCAGTTAATTCCGGATCTTCAGGAAGCGGCAAACAGGCGCCCGGAAGATGGAGAGAAACTGAATGGAACATGTAGGGCCTTTTGAACTAAATATCACAGTGAAACAGGGCAACAAGTAACATCCCAACTAGCCAATTTGCACCTGCCCTTGCAGACTTGGAGCCACCCCAGACAAAACACAACTACGCTAACGAGCTGAGCCGCTGATCCTGCTGCTGGCATTTTGTGCATTGGGCGCACACAATCTAGGAGTACCTGGATAGCGCCACTAGCCCACCTCCACGAGGAGGAAATGGGGAAAACAGACAGGACTCAATCCAAGCTCCAGTTCAACCGACAAAAAAAGATACCTGAAAATAGTCAGGATGATCAACATTCCGCGCAGAGCATAGCAATGCTGCCAAATGCCGAGGCTGCAGGAGATGTGCAATCAATGTTCGCCACAATACAGGCCAACCTATCCAATATAGATGGGAAAATGGATCACCCTCACATATAGAGTGGATTGGATATCTGAACGGCTAGACAAGAACTAAAAAAGTGCACACAATGTCACCTAACCTGGAAACCTAAATGTCCTCAAGCATGGGTGTATCTATCTAGGGTCAACCCTGTAGTGGTCAAACAAGGATGCCCATCAGTCACCACACGGAACTTCTTCATCATTTGGGATTCCATCAAGACCTCCACCAGGAGTGCCACTTAACTTTCACGGAGGAGGGTCCAGATGTTTGGAGAGGAACCCTCCGCCGGTCAGATGGGTCTTACTGTGGTCTTGCTACTCAATTAAGAGGATCTTGGCACACTTGACAATTGGGGGACTGATGTTGCAGTGCTCAAAAAAGTGTGAGAAAATAAGAAAAAGGAGTGTTCTTAAAATTGGATGGGGGATACTAACAATTTTATTCGGATGCTACCCACTCTTCCAATATTAAAAAGTAGTCAGTGACAGTCACTATAGTATGGACTGCCCAGGTGTTTTATAGGGTCGACATGTTTCAGCAACTGGTGACACAATTGTCATTGCTTTCTTCAGGACTGTATCTACTAGTGGCTACTGCAAAAAGTGGTGATAAATGAAACCAAGACCTCACCCCACCTTCACCTCCCCGATCGGCTTGGACGCCGAGTTTAGGAGTACCGATGGACAGAGCGGTGCTTCCCCTTTTCCTGAGCCGTGGCCAAGTGGGGTGAGGTCTTCATCTCTTACAAGTATGTATTTTTACATGACTTGGAAGAGTGAAAGAAACGATGCGAACACCTAGTGATTTCAGGTGATTTCGGTATATGTTTTGATTTTGAGCACAGTTTTGGTTTCATTTATCACCACTTTTTGCAGTAGCCACTAGTAGATACAGTCCTGAAGAAAGCAATGACAATTGTGTCACCAGTTGCTGAAACATGTCGACCCTATAAAACACCTGGGCAGTCCATACTATAGTGACTGTCACTGACTACTTTTTAATATTGGAAGAGTGGGTAGCATCCGAATAAAATTGTTAGTACCCCTCATCCAATTTTAAGAACACTCCTTTTTCTTATTTTCTCACATTTGTTTTGAGCACTGCAACATCAGTCCCCCATTTGTCAAGTGTGCCAAGATCCTCTTAATTGAGTAGCAAGACCACAGTAAGACCCATCTGACCGGCGGAGGGTTCCTCTCCAAACATCTGGACCCTCCTCTGTGAAAGTTAAGTGACACTCCTGGTGGTGGTCTTTATGGAATCCCAAATGATGAAGGGAGGTTCCGTGTGGTGACTGATGGGCATCCTTGTTTGACCACTACAGGGTTGACCCTCGATAGATACACACATGCTTGAGGACATTTAGGTCTCCAGGTTAGGTGACATTGTGCGCACTTTTTTAGATCTTCTATTAGACCCTCTGATATATTTGTTGTTAAATGTTTGTAGGGAACTTATCAGAGCTTGGTCTTATAAAATCCCTTTGGTCCTAATCAACTGTTTTTGCTTGAACGGCTAGACAGACAAATAGAAGTGCTCTCTCTTTACTTAGTTTAAAATCCCCCCCTCCCTAGATATGCCACTGCATTCTGAGGAAGGAACACTCCCCAACTGACCCGGTAAGTGTCCACTGTGGTTTTCCGATCCTTGGCTTTACCTTACTACAGGCGGGATTTAACTCTTACTACCGCTTGTTTCCCCGGGTCCTTCACCACGGCCACGCGAACTTCTTGACGCATCCTTGGAAGCCCCCGATTCTGGTAAGATAGATTACCCGTTATTCGCACCTCCCGTAATTTGTACTTCACCGGCGACCCCGCCTAATTTCCCTCTTACCCCTTCCCTCCCCAGGGCAGCTTGACCGGCCATCTTCTCCTACTTGAATTCACGAGTACGCCAGGGTTATTCCTCCCTAGGTGAGCCCCAGTCCACTGCACTTCCGAAGCACCGTGCCGGTTAGACACAGTCATTCGCGCCTCTCACACCCTTTCAGTTAGCGCTTCACTACGGTTATCTTCCATCACAAGCGGTTAGACCCTCACTCTATTAATCCACCGAAAAACAAGGGTTAAAATCCTTCACCGCATCGGTTCCACACGTCATTTAGAGACTGTAGCTTTCACGGTCCACTCTTTCTAGATCGCGCCTCACTGCGGCTTAGCTCATCCCCCACGATTGTTTTTAGTACCCCTACACGGTCTCTGCACGTAATTCACTTGTTTTATAAATCTGATTTAGACCCTTCACTGTTTCACGCTAGGTTCTTGGTAAACGAAAAACAGCCCAAGCCTTTTACCTTGTCTATTAACCAGGCACCTCGATCTCGAACTGACAAAGCCATAGTTTTATCTCCTCATCTGGGGCAACACATACTTGTGCTTAATTGCCCTTTTATTCCACCAATTTCGTGTGCACTTTTCGTCGTTCACGTTACTCTGTCAACCTCACCATGTTACTTACCCCACGCTGGACACCTATTATCGCTCTATTTTCTGTCTCTTACTATTTTTATACTTTCCTTTTCCCCTTTTTAGGCAATAGAGGCTAACAATTATTAGGCTTCACCTAATGTCCTGATGATGATCCCCATGATTACTTAGTGGGATCGAAACGTCGTCGACCTCTTTGTGCACCCTATACAGAACGTATATTTGTTCCATGTATATGTAAAGGTGCCGTGTGAATTTTCTGTCTCATTTTAATTCACAGAAAACCTCAGTTTTTGCCTAATAGCCCTGTTTTGTTCTTTTCTTCCTTAACTGTAATTATATGTATGTGTTTTGGGTACAGGCTTGTGCCCCACTACGGTGAATTGTTGAAGGAATTCTTTGTCTTTTCCATTGTTGATCAAGTAAAGATTGCGACCTCTGTCCGGCTGGACATGTCAAAACCAATATAGATCAAGGTTGTCTATATTTATTGTTCCTATCAAAATAATTGCATGGGACCACTGTTGTTTGAAATTATTATGTTCCCGAGGTCCTGTGCTGACTCATTGGGGCCCCCTTGTTGTTTATAAACAGACAGACAAACAGAGCACACAGACATGGCTGAACGCTGAATCTCTGACGCCGAAGACGCACACCAACAAATGGACACAAGGCAGGGGAAGATGGAATAAACCTTGACGGCCCTAATGGCGAGGGCCGAGGACTCTGAACTACACTCGAGACGCAATAATCTGCTCTTCATGGGCACTGCGGAAACTACCAATACAGGCCCAATGGAAAAATACATTGAAAATCTGCTAACAACACTGCTAGGTAGGAAAACCTTCTTGGATGTATTAATAATCGAAAGGGCGCACAGATCTCTGGCACCGCTGCCCCCACCCGGCTCTAGACCGCGGCTGATCATTGCCAGTCTTTTAAATTACCAAGAACATGATCCGGCGCTCTACAAGTCAAGAGAATTGGGAAGCTTAAAACATAAAGGCATGGACATTTCCATCTACCCTGACTTTACGCAGCAGGTTCAAGATGCACGAAAGAAGTTCCTACAAGTGAAAAAGAAGCTCAGAGACCAGAATATCCCCTATGCAATGATCTATCCAGCCCGGTTGTGGGTAACAGAAGGAGGCAAGTCCACTGTATACAATGAGTCTAAAGAAGTGTTTAAGTTTCTGCAGGAAAGAGGCTCCCAGGGCCTGTGCAGGAAGTCCCCGAGAGGAGGCCCGGATGAACAGCAGGAAAAGTTTGGTGTCGAATAACGACATGATCCCAACAGCTGAGAAATTAAGAACCTGTTAACAAATGAAACTGTCTATGCACAGCTGGCATACAGATAGACTGTAAAATATATACATGAAATTATGAAGCATCTATGAAGCACAGATAATTATGAAATGTATACCTAGGTCAAACTACTTTTAAGAATGTTTGTATGCTAGATGCTTAATAAGGTTTAGATAGATTAGGGGTCTCTCGCGTTTAAAGCTGAGGCCAGACAGGACCTCGGCCTTACTGCTACTTGCAAGCTAAAGTGTGTATTAGCTTTTTATGTTTATTTATTTATTTATTTATTTGCAGGTTTCTATCGCGCTTAAATCAACTCCCGAAGAAGTATCTCTGCACCCAAAACACCAGAAACAGATCCAAAAGCACAAACAATTGAGAAAGAATTAGTTCTGAAACAGAAATGTTTTCAGCATTTTTCTGAAGCTGAAATGTTCTGTACACTGCCTGAGCATCAGTGGGAGCTTGTTCCATAGTGTAGGGCCAACTACTGACAAAGCTTTACCTCCTTGTCTGACCCTCTTTGCAAAAGGCACTCTCAACAGAAGCTGATTGCTAGGCCTAAGGGAGCGGACAGGATTGTATGGTATAGATTTGTCTGTCCAGTACGAAGGTCCTAATCCGTTTAAGATTTTGTGAATTAGGCAACAGGTCTTAAACTTTACTCTCTGATGAACAGAGAGCCAGTGTAGTTTATCCAGAAGGGGTTTAGATGGAGATCTGGGAGGGGTGTTCAAAATCAGCCTAGCTGCGGTATTTTGCACAACTGGAAGTTTAGCTAAATCTCCCTCGTTACAATAGTCAAGACGACTAAGTACCAAAGCCTGCACCAATGGTTTTCTGGTAAAATCAGGAAGCGGGGGAAAGACTTTATGTAAAAGGCCAATGACATGAAAGCAGGAGCCCACAATAAAGTTGCCATGCTGCTTAAGGGAGAGCTCTTGATCCAAACGTACCCCCAGGTTCTTCACGACTTGTTTAGGGTCAGGGACCGGGCCGAGATCTTACGGCCACCAGTCGGGGTCCATAGAATTTTAGCCTCCCCAAAAAGCATGACTTCCGTCTTGCCTACATTGCACTGTAGGCAATTAGATGATTTCCACTGTGCAACCGCCTTCATGCCCTCGGAAAAGGAAGACTTCACCTCGGAGGAGAGAGATTTGAATGGAAACAAGAGCTGTGTGTCATCCTCGTAAGACACCGGGACAAAACTAAAAGCTCTCATAATTCTAGCCAGGGGGGCCACATAGATATTAAAAAGAGTAGGGCTCAAACAGGAGCCCTGTGGCACCCCCTTGGTAATCTCTATCTCCGCCGAGCGAAAAGTGCCCATGTTGACAGATTGGGTACAATCCGCCAGAAAGCTCCTTAGCCAGGCCAGTGCAGTACTCTCCAGACCGATCTTTGCAAGCCGTTCGATCATGATGTTGTGAGATACAGTATCGAACGCCGCCGATAGGTCTAGCAGTATCAATACAACGGAATAGCCCCTGTCCTGGTACATATGAAGGTCATCTGTGACTGACAGTAGTGCCGATTCTGTACTGTATTTCGGTCTAAAACCAGTTTGGGAATGGTCTAAGCTACCCGTCTGTTCAATAAAGTTCGATAAATGCTTGTTCACATGTTTTTCTGTGAGCTTTCCCAAGAATGGTAATAAAGATATCGGCCTGAGGTTAGATAAATCAGTCCAGGGGATAGCCGGGTTTTTCCGAATTGGTCTTACCAGCGCCTTTTTCCACTCCGTGGGAACACGGCCTTCGGCCAGTGAGAGATTCACAAGTCGTTGTATCCCCAGACCCAACGTGTTGCTAACCACCGGCATTATTCTAGCTGGAATAATGTCCGCTGGACTGCCATTCTTGATTTGACTCACAAAGCATTCTACCTCCATTAAAGAAATGGGGGGAAATAGACTGAAAGTTGCAGAATTTAATTCTTCCGCGATCTGGGGCACCAGTACACATCCGCTAAGAGACAGGTTTGAGCTAGTGATGTTTTCATATATCTTATCTATCTTGCTAGAAAAGAACTGCAATCTTTCATCACATAGTCGTTGGGAGGACAACTCGGCGCTCTCACAGGCTGCAGGTTTCACAAAGGATTGCAGGATTTGGTACAGGACCCTTGGAGCATTACCGGCAGTAGAAAGTAACGACGCAATGTGATTCTTGCGTGGTGCTCGGATGGCCTTGTGGTAGATGGTAAGGGCCCTCCAATAGTCATTCTTATCGTCGTCTAGATGGGACGATCTGCAAACCTTTTCCAGCTTCCAAGCAGCTTGTTTTAAGGAACGTAAATGCTCAGAAAACCATACTTCCTGCTTATGGGCGGGACGTGGATGGAACAATTTTAAAGGGGCAATAACATCCACCACATCTTGGATCGCCCGATTAAAATTGGTTAGAGCCACATCAATGCCCTCCATGGGAACAATGCGGGGCTCTATACACCTCTCATGGAAGGCTTCTTGAGTCACCTTATGCCATTGTCTCCTCCTGCTTGGCAGTGCTAAAGATTTGGAGGGAAGTTTACATATATTAGATGTATAAAAATCTAAAATAAAATGATCTGTCCAGCTAAACTGTATAGGGGGAATACAGTTGACCATAGGGAAATTGGGAAAAATTAGATCCAGGGTATGTCCAGCCCGATGTGTGGGGCCAAAGTTAACCTGTGTGAGGCCCAATAATGAAAGATAAGTCAAGAGAGACTGCGCCTCACCACACTCTTTCAATTCGCTATGGACATTAAAATCACCCAAAAGTATAAATTCACTGTCTGGGTTAATATGCATAGCTAGTGCCTCTGTCAACGAGACAGAGAAATCAGCACAAGGGCTAAGGTCAGCCCCTTTTTGGCTGACCTTAGCCGAGATATTAATTTTAAAAATCATGAATTCCAGCTCTGGGGTACTACATTCATCAAGTATGGCAATGGATAGGTCACTCCTATGAACTATGGCTATGCCACCCCCAGTTTTAATAGGACGGTCTTGTCTTACTATTTTGTAGCCATTGGGGATCCCTAAGGTGATAGCCGGGACTGAGTGAGGTTTCAACCAAGTTTCAGTTAGGAAGCATAGGTCTGGTTGTGATGATGCAATTAAATCCCAGACTTCTGCTTAGTGCTTAGGCAAAGATCTAATATTGCACAGCAAATTCCTTCAGCCTGATCGTGATTTTGAAACTACACCCAATCTAGGTACATGTGATACACAGGCGTGCCTCTCATAATGAGCGTGAAAATGACAGTGTCTACACGAGAAAGGGCCCTCAGGGGGAGATTTCACCTCCCTTACACAGCCCACCTGAGGAAGTGTTCGTAAACCCAAGAGAGCCTGTGAGGTGTAACTCACCCGAGCAGTAACATGGTGGGCTGGGTTAGCTGATATAAAAGCCATGGCCCCTGGCCTCGTCCGGTCGTGGACGGGCTTCTCTTTGGCTTGTCTTAGGCGCGTCTAAGGCGCTTCACTGCGCGCTCGATGCGACGAGATGGCTATGTAGCCCTTGCTGTTGAAAATCTAGAGCGCTAACCACTCGTGCAAGCGGAAGTGTCTGTCTCTGCCTGTCCGCCCTCCGCTCTATGGTACTAATTACCGAGTCGGACCGAGGCGGGCAGGCTAGGGATCAAGCGCAGACTTCCCTCAATGTCAATGAGCCCCCAAATACCCCTAGAGGCACCAGAAATGCACGTGGGAGTAGGTGAGTTTAAATTTAAAAATGCGTAACAATACAAATTAAAATTGCATCAGTTTTACAAACTTTTTAAAATATTATTCCTGCTTCAAAGCCAAACACTTCACCAAATGTCTTGCCCTCTTAGAGTGTTTGCTGGCGTCAAGCGGCTCGGGGGAGACTCTGCCACCGTCCTCCCTTAACATGATTGGCCCGCAGCTCCTCGCTGCCTATGTAGCCCTTGCTGTTGAAAAGCTAGAGCACTAACCGCACCATCACAGCGACCATCCGTGTGACTCCCAATCACCAGAACATCGGGCTGGCAGCTCCCGCCAACCTGTGTGAACCACATCAAGTTAAAGTTCTTATACCGGGAAAGGGAGGGGGGTGGAAGCAGTATTATGGGTTGATTCAGCAAATTGTTATAGTTGTTGGGATTTTCTTAGCTGAATCAGGGTTGGCGAAGTGGGAGGGGCGTGGGATGGGTGAAAAGTTTGAAAACCTGGTCGGAAACATAGAAAGAAATAACACAATACAAGGCAGTGACGCATATTTAACGACTGAAAAGCCCAATCTCAGGGATATACCGCGGATGGCTGAAAGGACAAGACAAACTAGAGCACTAACACTCATGTCCTGGAATGTCAGAGGCCTCCATAACCCTCTGAATGTCTGAAAGGTCCTGGCGATTTTAGACCGACATAGGGTAGACGTTGCGTGTCTACAAGAGACACACTTCGCAGATCTGACAGAGAGAAGTATCGGCGCAAGATGGGCCATCTATTGTATGTCATTGTCTTACTCCACGTATGCTAGAGGGGTAATGCTACTCGTCAGATGAGGCACACCCTTCACACTCTTTACCTCCATTAAGGATGATCAGGGGAAATCCGTTATAGTCCAGGGCAACTTTGGAGGTACTGCTCTAACAATAGTCACTACATACAGCCCGAACACAGATGATCCACGTTTTGTTGCTCATATCTGGGCAAAACTACGTGCTTTACCACCCACGGACATCATATGGGGGGGATTTTAATACATGTCTGGACCCGGCCCTAAATAGATCTACAGGCAATGAACGATACGGCAAACAATCAGCGAAAGCGCTTAGAGAGTGTATAGCAAAAGGGGCATTGATCGATATATGGTGCTTTAGACCAGGCTCGGACTGTCCGTAGCGGGCATTGGGCAATTCCCCGGTGCGCCGCAAGGGTGGGGGCCGGTTTTGGGGCCAGGGGGCGGTTTTTGTTACAGGGGCGTTTTTGCAGCATAGCTGCAAAAGCGGCCCTGTAACAAAATCGGCTGAAAACCGGCCCGACAAAGAGCTCGGGCGCACCCCCAGGGGGCCGGCCGAGCTCTTTGCCAGGGCCGGTTTTGGTTCTCAGTCCGGTCCTGCTTTAGACACCCAGGCTTCAAGGATGGCACCTGTACGTCCACAGCGCATAGACTACTGGCTGGTTACGTCGGACGTTTGTACATGGACAACACAGATAGACCACATGCCTAAGACACTGTCGGACCATGCGCCAGTGCATCTGGAGTTGGCCATCCCTATCCATAACCCCTGGCAGTTCTCCTGGAGCCTACAACAAGGAGCACTCCTTGATCAGGTGTTTCGATCAGAGCTACCCCAGGCCATAGTAAAATATGTTGAGCTAAATGCAGGATTTGTCAGCAGTGCGAAAATATTATGGGAGGCTTTCAAAGTTACTATTAGGGGTCATTGTATTGGCAAACAAGCAGGCTTCTTGAAAGGTATACAACAGCAATTGTCTAGGACAGAAAGGGAAATCCAACAGCTAGAGTTGATATTTACGGCCACCCAGAACCCCAAAATATTAGTGGACATTAGGCAGAAGGCCGATACGTATCATGAATTTGCAGAAGATGAGATAAAATACGTCTCATGCAAACACATAGCCCATAATTACGGTGAAGGGGGACGAACAGGACGTGCACTATCACATAGAATACGAACTGCACATTTGTCCGCATATATCACACAAATAACAAACATGCAGGGCCAACCTACATATGATACCTCGTTGATTTTAGACTTCTTCGCAGACTACTATACTGGCCTTTACTCTGCACAAACGACAGTGTCCCCACATGAAATTAATCAGTATTTAGATGATGTCGCCCTGGCATGGCTATCTGATGACCATCGTGCATAGTTTGGCCATCACTTCACGGAAGACGAGATAAAAGAGGCAATGAATTCCCTTCCCAACAACAAAGCTTCAGGTATGGATGGACTTCCCTGAGAATTCTATAAAGAATTCAGAGACTTGCTAATCTCACATCTGGCCGAAATGTATGAGGAGGCATATGAAGATGGTGAGATCCCGGCATCGCTGAGAGAGGCATTTCTCATTACTCTTCCCAAACCAGACAAGGACCCAACTTAGTGCGACTCCTATCGCTCACTGCCCCAAATAAATTTAGAAGCCAAAATACTAGCCAGAATAATCGCATCTTGCATCCAACCCCTGCTACAGACCCTGATATTACCAGATCAGGCTGGTTTTATACCGACAAGATCAATCACACAAAACTTAAGGACTATCTTCACTTTATTTAATCAATTAAACCCTAATATGCCAGCAGCCACAGTATCTTGAAGGCAGTGAAGGCATTTGATACAGTGGAGTGGGTATTTATGCTCACAGTACTGGACAGGATGGGCTTTCCAGAACCTTTCTTGCGTTGGATAG
The DNA here is from genome assembly GCF_964263255.1 of Lissotriton vulgaris. Taxonomy (NCBI): domain Eukaryota; kingdom Metazoa; phylum Chordata; class Amphibia; order Caudata; family Salamandridae; genus Lissotriton; species Lissotriton vulgaris. Next base: position 18,852 of record NW_028251273.1, read on the forward strand.
CAGTACTGTACACCGACCCTAGTGCACACATCAAAATAAATGGTAACACATCTGATCAGATCATAAGAAGCTGAGGAACCAGACAGGGGTGCCCGCTTTCACCGCTCCTTTTCACATTAACTTTACAACCACTAGCTTGTAAAATCCGCCCAAAACACCTGGAATCTGTTCTCAAGTTCCAGCTTCGCCCAGTAGGTATATCATTCTATGCCGACAATATTGTTCTTTACTCCCGTTGCCCGGACAAAAATCTAAATCTCCTTATCAGGGAGTACATTAAGTTTGAACGCTACTCAGGACTTAGCATTAACTGGGACAAATCTGTACCACTCACACCAGGTACCACACAACCTACCTTAGAATTCCCATTAAAATGGAGGACAGAACCGGTAAAATACCTGGGAGTATGGATACATAGAGATCTAGAAAAGATGATCCGCGAGAACTAAGGCAGAGCAATAACAAAACTGGAGGAGCAAGTTGATCGGTGGATCAAATTGCCTTTGTCCCTGGCTTATAGGATTGCAATACAAAAGATGGTGGTATTACCACGTTTCTTATACTTATTTATGAATATCCCGATTTGGCTCTCACAAACACTGTTTTCTAAATTCCGCTCAGCAATGCAACGACTAACATGGGCTGGGAAACAGGCGGGAGTGGGATGGAAGGTTTTGACCAGGCCATGTTATCAAGGGGGTTTCAGAGTGCCGGACCTTCAACTATATTTTCACTGCACGCAGGCACAACACGCTCATTACTGGCTACATTCACATGCACAGAGACCGCACATTGCCGTGGAATATGAGAGTGCATTGCCGTCTCCACTAATTACCTATTTATCCAATCCGAAGGGACACACCCCACGGGACATAATGCACTCTGTAACCTGCACATTACGAGCATGGTACACACTAGCACACAGTGCACAGAAACTCCCAATATATGTCCCGGTGATGCCCATTGCCCACCATCCTCGAATAACAGTCACACAAGACAAGAATATGCTAAAAATACTGGGGGAAATTGGCTTACGCACCATGAGTGATATTTTTCAGCACAACCGCTGTATCTCTTGGGCCGATCCCTCCCTCAGTGCACAACGCACACAACATCCATCTCCGCTACGACCCCAGCACCCTCCACGCACTCAACGCCGGACGATCGCGCACCTGCTGCCTGGCCGCCCCGAAATGCACCCAAGGACCCTTCTCCTGCCGGACTTGCAGCTTCATCAACATCCGACCTGCCAACCCACCGACCAGGAAAGAATCCAACTACCTCAGATGCGTTCTTCTCAACACACGCTCTGCCCGCAAACACGCCGTGGAACTCAGGGACCTACTCGACTCAACCTCCCCAGATGTTGCCTTCCTGACTGAGACCTGGCTGAACCCCTCCTCGGCACTCGACATTGCCATAGCCATCACGGACAGCTACAAGATCACCCGCAGGGACCGCACCAACGGAGTAGGGGGAGGAATCGCCATAAATCCACAGGAACACTCTCAGAGTCTCGACCAACAACGACGACACCCTCAGCACCGCTGAACATCTGCACTTCCAGATCAACACCGACCCCAACACCACGCTCAGAGGAACCCTCGTCTACAGACCCCCCGGACCCTGACCACGGTTCAGCGACTCCATCGCCAACTTCATCAGCACAAACGCCCTCGCCTCCACGGACTACATCCATCTCGAGAACCTGAACTTCCACCTCTAGAACAACAATGACACCAACTCCACCACCCTGATCGACAACCTCGACAACCTCGGACTCAGACAGCTCATCACAACTCCCACCCACTCTGTCGGCCACACGCTCGACCCCATCTTCTCCGCAAGCTCCCAGATCTCCTTCAGCCACACCATCGAACTCCATTGGACCAACCATCGATGCATCCACTTCACCTTTCGGAAACCCACCACACCCAACAGATGCCTCACCGCTGCTGGAGCAAAGTCACCGAAGACCAGCTAACCACCACCCCCGCCCAGAGCCCACCCGCCAACCCCACCGACCCCAACTCTGCCACCAACCCCAGCTCCAACACCAATGACATCCCACCTTCGCAAGAACTGTGTGACTCGCTGGCCACCTTCTACCATCACAAGATCGAAGACATCTACGACAGCTTCAGCGCCACGAACGCCCAGACAACCACTGAGACCTTCGCCCCCACAACCACCATTCGCACCAACTGAGTGCTCTCCTGGACCAACATAGACGACACCATCAAAATCATGAACACAATCAACTCCGGTTCCCCATCAGACCCTTGCCCGCACCACATCTTCAACAAAGCCAGCACCGCCATCGCACCCCATCTCCGGAAGGCCATCAACATTTCCTTCGAGACAGCTACCTTCCCGGAGAGCTGGAAGCACGCCAAGATCAAGCCCAAGGCGGACCCCAAAGATCTCAAGAACTTCCGGCCCATCTCCCTGCTCCTGTTCCCGGAGAAGGTCATTGAGAAGACCGTCAACAAAGAACTGACCCGCTACCTCGAGGAAAGCACCATCCAGGACCCATCCCAGTCCGGGTTCCACCGCAACCACAGCACCAAAACCGCCATCATCGCCGTCACCGATTACATCAGGACCCTGCTAGACAACAGAGAAACCGTGGCCCTCATCCTCCTTGACCTGTCAGCCGCCTTCGATATAGTCTGCCACCGCATCTTACGCACACGCCTCCACAACGCCAGGATCCAAGAGAAGGGCCTGGACTGGACCACCTCCTTCCTCTACAGCAGAACATAGAGCGCCCGCCTATCCCCCTTCCGCTCCGAAGCCACCGAGATCATCTGCGGCGTACCTCAGGGCTCATCCCTCAGCCCAGTGCTGTTCAACAACTACATAGCACCGCTCGCCCAAGTCGCCCGACTGCACGGCCTCAACATCATGAGGACCCCCACATTGCCAAAACTAACCTCCATGAAGGAATGAAGGCCGTAGCCGAATGGATGAGGAACAGCCGGCTACAACTGAACTCAGACAAGACGTAGGTCCTCATCCTCGGACTCACCTCCTCGGCCTGGGATGGCCGACCGCACTGGGAACAGCTCCAACACCCACTGACCATGCACGCAACCTAGGGGTCCTCCTCGACTCCACCCTCTCCATGACTACGCATCTCAACGCCGTCTCTTCCTCCTGCTTGAACACCCTCTGCGTGCTCCACAAGATCTACAAGTGGATCCCCACCAAAACGAGCCCTCGTCAGCAGCTGGCTGGGCTATGGGAACGCCCTCTACGCAGGTACCTCGGCCAAACTTCTGAAGCGGCTTCAATGCATCCAGAACGCCTCCGCACGCCTGATCCTCGACATCCCTCGCCATAGCCACATAACACCCCACCTGAGAGACCTGCACTTGCTCCCCGTGAACAAGAGGATAACCTTCAAGCTCCTCACACACGCACACAAGGCACTGCACAACACTGGACCAGCATAACTCAACAGATGACTCTGCTTCTACACCCCCACCCGCCAGCTCTGCTGCGCCGACCTTGCCCTCGCCACAGACCTCCACATCCGAAGAGCGAACTCCGGCGGCAGATCGTTGTCCCACCTCGCCGCCAAGTCCTGGAACACCCTCTCCACCCTCCTACGACTGACCCAAAACCTGCTGACCTTCAGAAGACCCCTCAAGAGCTGGCTCTTCGAGCAGTAGCAGACCCCCCACTGCCACCCCCAGCGCCTTGAGACCCTCACGGGTAAGTAGTGCGCTTTATAAATGCTGTGATTGATTGATTGATTGATTGATTGATTGATTGATTGATTGATTGATTGATTGGCTGCCGAACGCCAACTCAGCCACCCATATGTCTTGTTGCAGGGGTGCCTATGTTATAGGTAGGATTGTTGTTGTGCAGGAAATGAGCACAATTAGAAAGAAGGAACAATGAGGAGAAACAA
>NW_028251274.1:0-79997 GCF_964263255.1 Lissotriton vulgaris
GATGCCCGGGGCATTCTGACGCCTTCCATCATGGTATCAAGACACCGTCCCCGACCGGAAACCTGCTGTGCCACCCTGAGAGAGGCACCCCAGAGTCGGAGCTTGCACCGGCACGTCGTTGGACACACCGGTGGTGGCAGGTGAGCAGTGAAGCCTCGGTACGCAGGAACTGCAATTGAGCACAGTGTGGGGGAAGGGGCTGGGGTGCAGCAGCCTGGGTGCACAGGTGCAGGCAAGGAATGTTGCCGTAGATAAAAATGTAATCTCTGGCCTCATTCATATCTGTTTTATTTTAAGGACTTGCTGAACCGCACTCTTTCTCGCAGACCCCAGTGTCCTAGACACACGGGTGACGGGAGGTAAACAGTGAGGGCTGGGTGCAGTAGGCCGACGCTCTGTCTCCTCCTCCCTCTGTTCTTTTGACTCTCCCTCCCCTTATCCCTTTCACCCACTCCCTCTCTGTCCCAGTCTCACTATCTTCCTTTCATTCTGACTACTTTTATTTTTCTCTTGGACATGGCACACATACTTATGTTTCTTTTTTGTCTTGCAGATTTTGTACGCTGCTTCCGGAGGAGTCCCACCCACTTATTTCATGTTATACTGTTGTTTGTTCGAATAAAGTTGTGTTTCCATTCATTTGTTTTGTTTTAATTACGGTTAATTTTTTTTTACAGATAAATAAGTGAGTGTATGGGTCTTCTTTTTTCTGACAATACTTGTCGGTGGTTTATTTTCAAAATCGGCTGTTTATAGGAGGTTATTAGGGAAAACATTTGTAATTTTGTGGTGCACCTACCAAATATAAACCAACAGACTATTACATAAATGAAGCCTGCGTAATTCTACAACTCAAGGGTTCTATGAGTGTATCACTTTTTAACTCCAAGAGTACTGCATGTGTGATTACAGAACCAATAAGGCACTGCCTAGGGACACCAAGGCTTCAGGGACTGGCGAGGCCCACCCTGCATATTTAAGTAAAGCCTTGGAGGGTGGCATTCACCAGACTTGAGTTAGCCTCGAAGCCCCCCAAACAATTAGTAAACAATACCCGGGGACGTGGCGATCCCCTAGGCTGCGAAATGTCTCTGTGCCCTCCAGCGCCTAATTTACATGTGAGATTAAGGTCCCAGTGCTGCAGAGACCCCGCAATATAATAATAGGATTGGCCTTGGACCATTAACCACCAGGGGGCTCATTTAAATGGACGGGTGAGACCCTGCTTCATTTTTTGTTTCGTTTTTACCATCCGGATCCGCTATATTAAAGCGATACAAGGTTTTCCTCCTCTCGCTTCAACAAGGCAAACAAGGATTTGCTATCACAGGGTGGAAGCCATGCACCTGCGCCATAATAGCAAACATAAATATTCCGCAGATTCATACCCCGGGACATTGTATGAGCTGCGCCTGGGAGGTGGCGCTCCCTAGGACCGTGATGCATTGGTTACTGCATAACTACAAAATTAGTATAAATGCATACTAACACTACTTGTACACATGTAGTACAACGACCAGAGTGTAGTGAAGAAGCAGAGGAATCCCAAAATCTAAAAATATAAATCATACCAGAGGTCGGAGGACATAGTTCAATGAGCCGACGACCCTGGGATGAGTAAAAACAGCTTCACCAAGAAACCGGGTCTTCAGCAGAACGCAAGCAAGCTCGAAATATTGGTGAGTGTTGCCTTCTTTTTACCTTCTCCCGCTCGTCGCCAAATTTATGTAGTGAAGAGGCAGACAGCAGTGGATCCGATAAGTAGAATTAATGCAGGAAAAAAAGACAGCTTAAACAGCCACCAACAGGAGCAGACAGCAAGGCAACCGTCTTCTCCGGCACCTTGTACAAACTCCCCAAGGTTCCCCTCATGACAGCCCTACATTCTAACATTACATACTTACATTCTAATAGCATTACATACTAACATTCTACTATGACTTACTTTGGTATACTACACAGAGTACATGACTTTACAGCAATGAGCTCATGGTTTCAGCCAAGAGTCTTGAGAACGGTAGGGGTGAGTAGTTCGCTTCCCACTCCCTGTATTGTATAAATGCAAACTAACACTACTTCCACAGGTTTGGTACACTGCCCAGAGCACATCACTTTACAGCAATGGGCTCACTATTTAGGGTCACGGTTTAATCCCAGAGTCTTCAGACCAGTAGGGGTGAGTAGTTCACTTCCCACTCCCTGTATAGTATAAACGCATACTAACACTACTTACGCAGTTATACTACAGAGGCCAGTATGCTATAGCACCCAGAGTCCATCACTTTACAGCAATCAGCTCAGTTTGATCCCTAAGTCTTCACACCGGTAGGCATGAATACCTCTTTTCCGGTATAGTATAAACGCACGGCAGGGGTCAGTAGTTTGCTTCCCACTCCCTGTGTGGTATAGACGCTAACTAACACTACTTGCACACGTATGCAACAAAGACCAGAACACATCACTTTAGAGCAATGAGCTCACTGTTTAGGCTCTCGGTTTCATACCCGAGTGTAGCAGCATCTCATCTCAGCACCATGTCACTCTGAGCATTACCGGACTTTCAGACCGGTAGGAGTGACTACTTCCCTTCGCACTGCCCCACTGAGGTTACAGTGCCCCTATTCTCCTCTTTCCTATTCTTTTCACCCTTTTTTCCCTTCAACGGAATCACAAAATCGCTTCCAACACTTCCTAGTTGCAACAGCTCGCAGCCAATAAGCAGCAAGCTCGTGCTCGTAACGCCTCAGCCAATCGGATGGCAGAATTCCCAAATATCAATATTGGTAAATTTCAATATTTCTCCAAAACTACTGAACGAAATTACAACAAATCAACAAAAGCGTGCTTTCCAGACCAAGACCCTTCTCCCTGCCAAATTTGGGGTAATTCCATTCGCCCGTTCGACCTGTAGCTCTGTCCAAAATTTCCTATGGAAATTGCATGTAGAAAACACATTTTGGACTCCCTTTTTTCTCAGCCCCCCTTGACCAATCACCCCCCAAACTTTCAACATTGAAGATGATATGAACAAAGAATTAGTTTGGAGAATTTCATGAAGATTCATCAAACAACACCAAAGTTATAAGCAAAACAAAAATATTTCTTCCTATGGAAACTTGGTCTTAACTATAACTACCTACTGGCGACCGCCCGTAGGTAATATATACATATTTAAATATATATATTACCGAATGGCGGTCGCCAGTAGGTATTTTTACTTAGGACCAAGGTTCCATTGGAAGAGCATTTACCTATTAGATTTGAATGTCTCTAAATTCTCTAAGGAAAATAAAGGTAGGATACGATTACCACATGTATCCTTTAAGAAAACAAAGAAAAAAAAAGAATTTCCAAAATGTAATCATCACATTTTTGGTACCCTGGTACTGCTTTTTTGCAACACAAACTTATCAACAGTAGAACAGTCAGGAATCTGTTGTACAGTAGATTAAATCTGGTGCGTGTCAGAATTGGTAATAGTTCTGAATGGAGACAAGACGGAGGTGCTCATTCTGGGCAAGCAGAAACATCTCTGGAGCCCTGTGCACTGGCCTCCAGAAATGGGCCCTCCACCTCTCCCAGTGACCCAGGTTTGCAACCTCGGCTTTGTCTTGGATGATTCGCTTTCAATGCGACACCAAGTGGTTAAGGTGGCTGCCACGTGTTTTTCCACCCTGGGCTGGCTTAGAAAGATATTATGGATGCTACCAGTAGGGACCAGACGCTCAGTGGTCCACGCCTTAATCACCTCCCGCCTGGATTACGGCAATGTACTGTATCTCGGAGTCACGTTGGAGCTTCAGAGAAGGCTTCAACTAGTACAGAATTCAGCTGCTCGCCTCCTATGCAAAGTCCAATGGAGATCCCCAATCTCCCCTGCTCTTAGAGACCTTCATTGGCTCAGCATTGCCAACCGTGTCAAATTCAAGGCCCTCTGCTTCATGCACAAAATCAAGCAAGGGTCAGCCCCAGTTTACCTCCAGGCCCTTGTTCAACAATACTCTCCTTCCCGCCACCTTAGATCATCTGGCCTCAGCAATTTCCAAATTCCAGGCTTCAAACTAATGAGAATGGGCGGGCGCACCTTCTCCTGCGCTGCCCCCAGAACATGGAACTCCCTCCCGGCATCATTGAAACTTGAACCATCTTTGCTGAAATTTGGCAGAGAACTTAAGACCCGGCTCTTCTCTCAATAACACCTGCGATGCACAAATCACTGCATCTTTGGCGCCGGGAGACCCCTTGTGGGTAGCTGCACGCCCTACAAATTTAGATACAAATACAAATACAAATACCCACATTGGTACTTTGAGGAGGCATACAAACATTGCACTTCTGAGAAGCACATTCGGTACCCTTCTGGTCAAACCATACATTATTGTCTTCAGCTGTTTCAAAAAAACATTCTTGTGCAGACAGCTAAGGCATCGAGCTGAGGCAAACTCCAACCGCTTCTGCTGTATTCAAACCGAAGCTCCTGCATCAGTGAATTCCACATTACATGTTACAGTTCCATGTGACAGGAACAATAGCTATGAGACATGAATGACTAAATTGTATAATGAAAATAAAGGTAGGATACGATTTTCACACTGTGCCAACCTGTTTCTAAACAATGTTCATCAGCAGCTTGTGAGCACAGGCTGAGGAAGAGTAAATTTGTGTGAAATGGCTTTGTGGATAACAGGCAGGCAGAGAGACGTATGCACAAAGAATAGACATGGTTTCAAAATGGGTGTCGGGTTTGGGCTAATTTAGCAAGTAAATAGCGTATTTGCATTGGCCATACTTCACCGATCCCTGGTTAGAGTGAAGACGTAAGGGGCAATAATGAAAACAGAGTTCAAATGCGTGAGCATACTTAGAAGGTTTTTATATGAAAGTAGTAAAATTGAAGTGAATTAAAGAAAAATTAAAGGGAAAAGTAAAAAAAGTTGGAAAAAATCTATCCAAGAATATTGTGAGTTTCTTACAAGTCTTGCAGATTGCAGTCCGGAAGTTCTTCAGCGTCTTGAGATGCGTAATTTTCCAAGAGGTCATTGTTGACAAAATAAAAAAAACAGCGCGGGCTCCAGACCCTTATTGTATTTAACCCCCAAGGTGGGCCAGGTAATGGGAGCATGCCAAAATATGTTGTGGAGGCCTGCGGGGGCCCCCACAGCCCCAGGGCCTGCCACCTCCCCGGGGCTTTATTTATGATGTGCAGTGTGCCTGCGGCCCCCCATAGCCTCGGGAAATGCAACATCCCTGTGGCATTATGAAATAAGGATGGGGGCCTCACGGGCCCCCAAAGCACAGGTGCCCGCCACCTCCCCAGGGCTTTCTTAACATTAGGGTAGGGGGCCTCAGAGGCCTTATCCTGAGTGCCTGGAAAGAGGCCTATGTTCGGCCCATCCTAAAAAAGCCATCAGCAGATCCCCAGGGGCTTAGTAATTGCAGGCCAATATCCATGTTACCCCTGCTTGGGAAAATGTTGGAATCCGCAATAAATACATAACTCAGTCAGTATTTGCAATCCAATGACATACTGGATCCTTCCCAGTCGGGCTTTCGTCCCGGTTTCAGCACTGAAACGGCCATCTTGGCTGTTACTGACTCGCTGAGATGCACCCTCGATGCCGGAGGATCTTCGATCCTGATCCTCTTAGATCTCTCCACAGCATTTGATACAATATCTCATCAATGGCTAGCGGAGAGATTGACTGAGTGCGGCATTGGGGGCATAGCCTTACAGTGGCTAAGGAATTTCTTAACGGACAGATAGCAAACCACCACACTAGGATCATTCCTCTCCCAAAATAAATTCCTGTTGGACAAAGGGGTGCCCCAGGGCTCTTGTTTAAGCCCCACCCTCTTTAATATATACCTTGCCCCCCCTGGCCAAGATAGTCCAACCTTTCGGCTTCGAGATAGTCTTGTATGCCGATGATGGATGTATGACGTTACAACGCGAATTTTGACAACGCACACCGTTACAACGCATTTTTTACAACGCATGACATTACATAGCAGATGCTATTACAACACATGCCATTACAACGTAAGTATAGGTAAGTATATTATTTTTAAAAAAAATTTAATTCTTTAAATTTAATACATTTAATACATTAAATTATTTTTAAATATTTATTTTGTACATATATTACTTTAAGTTTATTTTTAAAATAACTATTATTAATAAAGAACTATTATTAATAAATAATAAAATTATTAAAATTAATTTTTTAAATTAAATTAAAAGATTTATTTAAAAACTAAACCCTAAAAATAACCCTGTACCCCAAAACCCAAACCCAGCCCTGAAACCTAAAAATACCCCTGTACCCCAAAACCCAAACCCAACCCTGAAACCTAAAAATACCCCTGTACCTCAAAACCCAAACCCAGCCCTGAAACCTAAAAATACCCCTGTACCCCAAAACCCAAACCCAGCCCTAAAACCTAAAAATACCCCTGTACCCCAAAACCCAAACCCAACCCTGAAACCTAAAAATACCCCTGTACCCCAAAAACCAAACCCAGCCCTGAAACCTAAAATACCCTTGTACTCCAAAACCCAAACCCAGCCCTGAAACCTAAAAATACCCCTGTACCCCAAAACCCAAACCCAGCCCTGAAACCTATAAATACCCCTGTACCCCAAAACCCAAACCCAGCCCTGAACCCTAAAAATACCCCTGTACCCCAAAACCCAAACCCAGCCCTGAAACCTAAAAATACCCCTGTACCCCAAAACCCAAACCCAGCCCTGAACCCTAAAACTACCCCTGTACCCCAAAACCCAACCTCAGCCCTGAACCCTAAAAATACCCCTGTGCCCCAAAACCCAAACCCAGCCCAGAAACCTAAAAATACCTCTGTACCCCAAAACCCAAACCCAACCCTGAAACCTAAAAATACCCCTGTACCCCCAAAACCAAACCCAGCCCTGAAACCTAAAAATACCCCTGTACCCCAAAAACCAAACCCCGCCCTGAAACCTAAAAATACCCCTGTACCCCAAAAACCAAACCCAGCCCTGAAACCTAAAAATACCCAAACACCCCAAAACATATACCTCAGTACCCCAAAACATATACTCCGATACTCATACTTATTTTTTAAAATTACTTAAATTAATATATTTAATTTATAATATAAAAAAACATAAATTAATATATTTATTTATTTTTAATATTAATTAAATTAATTAAATAATGTTAAATAAAATATAAAATAAAATTATATACTTACCTATACTTACGTTGTAATGGCATGCTTTGTAATAGCATCTGCTATGTAATGTCATGCGTTGTAAAGGCATGCGATGTAATGGATCCTGCGTTGTAAAAGTAGCGTTGTAATAGTAGTGCGTTGTAATAGTTGCGTTGTAACGGTGGTTTCCCGCCGATGATACGCAGCTGCTATTTCCAATAGGCCAAAATACTACTGACGAGGAACTACGCTTTTCTGGTGGTATTCTAGCAATCGCGGACTGGATGAAGGGGCGTTGTCTTCAGCTCAATCCGGGAAAAACGGAGCTCATGATCTTAGGCAAGGATGCCCATTCCTGGATATCTGACTGGTGCCCCCCCCCCCCCAGCTGGGTGAAGCCCCAACTCCCTACTCCTCAGTGAAAAGCTTAGGAATCCAGCTGGACGCTATGCTTACCATGAAAGACAATGTTAAGAACATCGCAGGGTCCTGCTATTACAGCCTGTGTCTACTACGTAGAATTATCCCCTATCTACCACCGTAGAACTGTAGTGCAGGCAATGGTTATCAGCAGGCTAGACTACGGAAACGCCCTGTTGGCCGAAGGAGGCATTACCACTCTGGCAAAACTACAGGTAATACAGAATACTGCCGCCAGAATGGTCCTAAACCGTCCTCTTGGATCCCCATCCCTCCCCTTGCTCAGACAACTGCACTGGCTTCCGACGGTAAAAAGATCTTTTTTTAAGATCTGCTGTCTCTCCTTTAAAGCACTCAAATGCAGGGGACCACGTTATCTTCAAAACAAACTCTCTGAACAAATACGTGAATGCAATTTGAGATCTAATCCACTAGATCTCTTGAAGATCCCACTTATTCGGTTAACCCGCACAGGTGGCAGAATTTTTTCTTATATAGCCCTTAAATATTGGAACTCACTACCCGTGGCCCTGCAAAAATCCAGCACCTATATGTCTTTCAGGAAGCAATTAAAAACATTCCTGTTCTAAGCTCACCTTTTCAGAACATTTTTTTCTCTGTCCCTCCTTTTGGAATCCCCTTGGTAAGCGCTGAGATGCCCATGGGTGAGTCATGCGCAATACAAGAAATCATAACATAACATAACACCCAAGCCATCGGGACTGCCACCTCCCCCGGGCATTAAATATGTAAATTTAGGGGTCCGTTATGGACCTCCTTGCCCCAGGGACCACCACCTCCCCGGAGCTATGTAAATAAAGAGAGGGGGACGCACGGCCCCCCTCTGGAGCCCTTGATGGCCTTGTGGACTGCCACTCCCCAGGGCCGGCTCCTGCAATGTCCTGGGGTGCCCACTCCGGGACATTGCTGTTTCTTATGACAGGGCGGGAGCACGGCTCCCGCCCTGTCATAGCAAACCCTGCTTTGGTTTTTGGAGGTGAGAGCAGAACACCTGCTCTTGCCTCCAAAAACCAATGCAGATTGCCTTTACGTAAGGGGAGCCCATGTCAGCAGCTCCGCTTGCCCAAAAGCAATGCTGGCTCCCACAGGAAAAGGGGAGCAAGTGGGACCTCTGGGGCATTGGGGATCCCAAATGGTGAGACCAGGCTCCGGGGGATGGGGTCCCCAGGGCCAGAAGTGGCACCCCTCCTGTTTATCAAAATTAAATTATCGGGCACCGGGGGATGGGGTCCAGGGGGATAAAACAAAATAATGGACGTGGATGTTTTGATTTCCATTCAAGTTTGGAGTCGTAACTCCTACGTGGTGCTCAGAGCCCCCCCCCGTGTGACATTGTGCTGGGTGCGTGAATCTGGGTGGGTAAAAAAAAATGGAGCGCTTTGATGTTGTTAAGCCCCCAGGTAGGCCAGGTACTGGAAGCAATTGTAAATTATACAGCGTGTGCTTGTGGGGGTCCCTGCAGCCCGGGGACCGCCACCCCATGGGGCTTCATAATTTATGCACAGGGGGCACAGGGTCCCCTGTAGGCTGGGGGACCGCCACTTCCCCAAAGCTTTTATTAATGAGGCCCCCAAGCCCCGTGGACCACCACCTCCCTGGAGCTATAAATAATAAACAGTGTGGGGGGCTTAAACTCCCCCACACTGCCCCAGGGATCACTACCTCCCAAGGGCACTAAAAATTCCCCCTGCCCCCCTCCTAGAGCCCATGATGGCCCTGGGGATCACCAGCCCCCCAGGGCCGGCACCTTCAATGTCTCGGGGTGCCAACCTCTGGGACATTGCTTTTTGCCATGACAGGGCGGGAGCATGTGCTCCCGCCCTGTGATAGCAAACCCTGCTTTGGTGTTTGGTCGAGAGAGCAGGACAACTGCTCTCGCCTCCAAAAACCAAAGCAGATTTTGGCATGTCAGCAGCTCCCCTTGCCCAAAAGCAATGCCGGCTCCCGCAGGAGGCAGGGAGCTGGCAGGACTGTAGGGGCATTGGGGCTCCCCCCACGGTCCCCAACGGTGAGGCAAGGCCACTCAGCCCCTAGCTTTTTGTTTATAAAAATAAATGGCTGGGCTCCGGGGGGTGGGGTCCCTGGGGCCAAAATCATTTTCAGGAGGGGGGATGAGCACCCCCACTCACCTATTTTTTTTTTTTTTAAAGAGGCCAGGCCCCAGGGGATAGGGTCTCCGGGCAACTGATGGCCTGAGGAAGGGGGCCACACGGTCTCCTTTTTGTTTTATTTTTTAGAAAAAGGAATCGTTGTAGGGGGATGGGCTCCCGGGGCAAATACAACATAATGGAAGTGGATCAGTTTTTTTTCTGTTGAAGTTTGGAGTCGCGACTTCAGCTCGGCCCACCTGTGTAACGTCACGCTGGATTCGCGAATTCACCTTAAATGAATAATTAAGTAGTATATAACATAGAAGGTAGTGTTGTGTTTGTGAAGTTGTTTAAAATAGGTATTGCGCTTGAAGTTAATGACAAGATTACAATTGATAGAGTTGTTAAAAATATATAACATAAGAATATAATATTTAAAGTTGGAAAGTGTGTTGTGTTGTAGTACATTGAGTTTGTGCTTTTGTTTTGTGAATTCACTCTGGGTGCGCGAATCCCCCCTAAAAATAAAAAAAATATGTATGTGTTAAAAAAAATAATTTTAATCAGTATTATGTTATAGGGTGGCTCTAAAAAGAGCCCTTGTTTTCATTGTGACTTTGTTGTAGCTACATGTAACTGCTGATGCAGAGATTTAGGCAGAGAAAGACTCAGTTTCCCTGATCTGTCAAGTATACTCCGTCACTCCTGTAGATGTCTTCCATATCAAAATGTAGATTGTTGTTATATATGGAGCCCATCCTATGTTCTTTAAGGTAAGCAGAAACAGCTTTATTGACATTCTTTCTAGCTTTCTCAATCTGTGAACAGAATTGATTTGACCACTTTCATTTCTGTCTTTGGCATATATTAGAGTGTACAAAGACAGTTTGAGGTAAAAGCAATATTAATTATGCAAAGGTGTCCTTCATTAGCATTTCCACACCTACCCCAGTCAATATGCCTAGGTCTTTTTTCACCACAGTACACAATCATGAGGTCAGGGGTTTGGAGATGTAAAAATGTTTTAACCATAGGCATCAATTGGTGCCACTTTAATCCTCTCTGTGCAATCCATTTAATGTCCTCATTTTGCAAAGCTAGGTCTTTGTCAGTACCTCAGCGATCTGCATACCTTTTGCACCAGAAAACATAGCTGTGTCCAACAATCCACATTGAAAGTTTCTAGAAGGAGTGTGGAAGTAATGAAAATATGTCTGTAGCTGTGGTAGTCAGTTGGTAACATGAGAAGTATGTAAAATGGGGGACAAGATGCTGTTTTTTAGAAAGTAGATAATTGATTGGCTGTTTAAGAACATTGCACATTCAAAAATAGGGTGATTTTTGAAAAAAAGTATGTTTCTTATTGGTTAGTTAAAAATATTTGAAAGGTACAATAGAAAGGATAGGTTAATTTTTTGAAAACTCAACCACTCCTGCTGGTTGTATTTGCAACATTGTGTGGTGAACTGGTAAATACTGTGAACTTGTGACATGTCAGGTAAGTTCAGTGTTCCATGAACAGCTACTAAGCAGAATTGGGTAGGGTTGAAACTTAACTGTGGCATTAAAATGTGAATTTATAATTTATATATAAGTAATGTGTTGTTACAGTGACATTTCCCAAGTCAGTACTAGCTTTAGAAGTGGTGTGTTATTTTTTATTTTTAAAAAAGTGGTACATTTATTTGTAATATATTTTTGAACTCCCGTATGGATTCGCTGCTCCATTGTGTTGGAGCACGGTGGAGTTGTGACTCCAAAACAATTCCAGAAGTGGTTTGGGTATTTTTAGAAGTCAGTTGGTAAGGGTTAATATGTCTAAGCAATAGAAATGTGTTTTAGAATTTGAAAGAATCTAGGAAGCAATGTGATTTGCTACTTACATGTATTTGTGTGGAGAAAGAGAGGGAAACGTTGCCATTACTGGGTTTGCCTTGCTGATAGCAGTGCCTTACATTGATTGTGTGCATAAGAAAATCCTTTCTGAGTTTGTGATATTTCATATTTTAGGAATCAATTTGGAAGGTGAGTTATACATTTGTGAGGTGTATTATGTGTTAGCTTTATTTTTAAAGGAAAAAATTATTCAGCAACTTGGATGTTTGAAATATTTTATTAAATGTAGAGATGTTTACTATAGTTTGTTTTATTGTAGTTAAATGTTGTTTGAAATAGATTTTGTATAGTAGTATGTGTATATTGGAATATGGACTACTGATTATGGTAGTTTGTGTTAGTACGTGGATATGTATATTTGTGAAATACCGCATAATTTTATCTGTTCCTTTAAATTTGGAGGTGTCAAATATAAAGATGTGCATGGACTTCTGTGTTATATATGTTTCTACTTGTATATGTATTTGCATATGTCGTTTTAAGGTGCATGATGGATAACAAAGAGTTTTTGTTGCTTTTTATGTGGTAGTGTCAAGAGTGTGAGTACTAACCCTGAGCGGTGAACTACGCTCAGCTTGCGGAGCTTGCGAAGTTTTGGTAACTTCGCGCTTCGTGTAGATCAGGAAGTTGCCGAATACTACACAATCCACAGTGTAGTGTATTTGTTTTTCTTCCTCGCGTGCTCAATATGCGTTATCGCGGGTGCTGTAACGGCTTACCGTGATATTGCGTTCGCCGCCTCGTTTTTCTATCCCGTTCGCGTGCGCCACAAGGTTTGGAATCCGGCCCCATGATCCCGTAAGATTGTGCGAACGCGAACACATCATTCGGACGTGCTATCTTCCTACTGGCGGCAGTGTTGGTAAGATTGTGTTCCCGAACACGCAGAAACTACAATCTGGCAAAGAATATCTCTCAAGCCCGATAAAACCTTCTCGAAAATGATAATTTTGCTCGGAAAAACTCTTCAGATTGTGATTTGGCTGTAGTCTTTTGTACAAGGAGTCCTTTTTTCTACTCTTTTTTTCAAGAGAAGGAAGTGCCCCTGAGTCTGAAACTCCTGTTCCTGTCCAGAAGGCTCCTCCCAGTGCTTTGTCCATGTGCTGTTCACTTTCATATGGATTTAGAGCTGGAAGGATCACTTTTTGTGTATGTCCGCTGCATCATATCATTGGATTGGATTTTTTGAGGACTTTCAGATTTGAGATTTTATTTTACAAGTATGTTGAAGAATTGATGTACATGTTTGTTTGATTGGGGCTTTTTTTACCTACCGTTTTCTGGGCTTTTCATCGTTTTTAAAAATTATTGTTTTGTGTGGCCTGTACTTTCAGAAGGGGCCAAGTTGTATTTATTTGAAATTTCAGCCAGTAGGCCTAGAGGTACCCATGGGTCCAACCATGTTTCTGTGGTTTCTGTTGAATTTCAAGTTTTTAAAATCATGGATGACATAGTATTGCATTGCAAAATGTGTTTTTTGGAGTGGAATTTCAGTTTTTGGTTGTGTGTTAATTAAATAAGGGCTTTTCAGCCAATAGGTAACCCTAGGAGTTCATATAGTGATATAGGCCTGCTTGAGTTCATTATATGTACTTTCTTGTTATTGTGGGTGGCCTGGCCATGTGGTGGTGGCCATTTTGTGGGACCAGCCACTGGGCTTTTGCCATAAGCCTCCAGGCTTGTGGCCTACTCTGCCAGTAGGCCCAGAGGTACTACCCATCATCAGTCATCATGGGTGCATGAAAGGTAAACAACTGTTTTTGTGTTGTCTGTTGAATTTTAACATCATGTATGGCATGTATGGCTTTGGATTGAATTGCAAAATGGGGTTTTTGGGGTGTAATTTCAGTTTTTGGATGTGTGTTAAATAAATAGGGCTTTTCTGCCATTAGGTAACCCTAGCAGTTCAGCTTGCGTAGTTTTGGTAACTCTGCACAGCGTGACAATGCAGACTTACAGTTTTTGTCTTCTTCGCGTGCTCAATCTGCGTGTTCGCACACGCGATAACAACTTTTTGTACAGTTCGCGATGCCGAACACGATGAATTTGCAATCTGGAGAACAATATCTCTCGAGGTGCATAAAACCTTCTTGAAAATGATGATTTTTTTCATTTTGCTAAAAAAACTCCTCAGGTTGTCATTTGGTTGTAGTTTTTGGAGCATGGAGACATTTTTCTGTTTTTTAAATTTTTTTAAAAGAGGAAGGAAATTTCCCAGAGACTCCAACTTCCTGTTCCTGTCCTTTGTATGTACTTTCTTGTTATTTTGAGTGGGCTGACCATGTGGGGGGAGCCGCCATTTTATGAAGCCAAGCATTGTGCTTTTGCCATAGGTCTGCATTGTCTGTCTTCTCTTTCTTTTCATGTTGTGGGTGGCCAGGCCATGTGGTGGCGGGCATTTTGTGGGACCATTCACTGTGCTTTTGCCATAGGCCTCCAAACTTGTGGCCTATTCTGCCAGTAGGCCCAGACTCGCAGAGGTACTCATCAGGGGTGCTTGAAGCAACTGTTTCTATGTTGCCTGTTGAATTTAAACATCATTTAGGGCATAGATGGCATTGGATTGAATGCCAAAATGTGCCTTTTGGGGTGTAGTTAACTTTTTATTTATTTATTTATTTATTTGTTGAGATTTATAGAGCGCAGCGAATACCCTTGGGCGTCTTGGCGCTAGTAAATTCCACCAGTCCACACTCGTTGCATGAGACTCATTGGTTGAATAACCATGTTTTTAAGAGTTTCCGGAATTGATAAAGGGACGAGCTCGTCCTGATGTTGTGCGGGAGGGTGTTCCAAAGTTTGGGGGCAGCCACTGTGAAGCGACGGTCACCCCAGGAAACTTTCTTTGATCGTGGGATAACTAGGTGGTGCAAAGAGGAAGAGCGGAGCTGCCTTGAAGGTACATAGAGTTTCAGTTGGTTTTTAAGCGAATGTGGTCCTTGATTGTTTAAAGCCTTGTAAACTATACACAAAGACTTGAACTTAATTCTATTTTCGATTGTAAGCCAATGATACTGCCTGATTATTGCTGATATGGATTCAAACTTTGAAGTTCCTGAGAGCAGACGTGCCACCGCATTTTGAATTGATTGTAATTTGTTTTTGACCCTAACCTGAGCGTTGAGGAAAAGACCGTTACAATAATTCAACGCTGTTAGAACTAAGGAACTCACCAAGGTTTTGATTAAGGTCTCCGGAAGAAAGGGTCGAATCTTTCTGATCATTTTCAATCTAAAGTGTGCCGTTGAAGCCACTTTGTTTGCGTGGTCCATGAAACTGAGTCCATCATCGAAAATGACGCCTAAGTTCCTGACTTTTGATGTGGGGGTGGGAGGGGAACCAAAGGCAGCTGGCCACCAGTAGGAGGACCATGCTGGAAGAAGTGGACCAAAAATAACTACCTCGGTCTTCTCCGAATTAAGTTTGAGGCAGTTAATTGCCATCCATTCTCCGATTGCGAGAAGACCGTTTTTAAAGTTTTGCGCTACTTCTCCTCCATCACCCTTGATAGCCAACACCAACTGCGTGTCATCCGCGTACGATGTTAGGCTCATCCCATAAGCCCTGATGACATTGGCAAGGTCCGACACGTAGATATTGAATAGTGTCGGACTAAGGGATGAGCCTTGGGGGACACCGCATGGCAGCGAGAGTTGGGCAGATCGAAAAGGTCCAAGGGTGACCGCTTGCGTTCTATCTGCAAGGAAGGAGGCAAGGAGATTTCTGGCTGAGTGACAAATGCCCAGTTTTTCGACACGGTCGATCAGGATGTTATGGTCGACCGTGTCGAAAGCTGCTGATAGATCTAGCAGTACTAAAATTGCAGTCCCGCCTTGGTCACGAATGGCCCTGACATCATCGGCGGCCTTTATAAGGGCGGTTTCAGTCCCATGATGTCTGCGAAAGCCAAATTGAGAGTCGTCTAGCAGTCGGTGTTTCTCGATAAAGTCTGAAAGTTGGAAATTCATGGCTTTCTCGACTACTTTAGCTAAAAACGGTAGGCTCGCAATTGGCCTATAGTTTTTAAGCTCGCTTTTATCCAAGCCGGATTTTTTTAATAAAGGTTTCAGCAATGTATTTTTTAAGGCATTTGGGTAGGTCCCTGAGGACAGGATGGCATTACAAACTTCAGTCAGCACCGGTATAATGGAATCCATGACTGAGGTTAGTGCTGAAACTGGGCAGGGATCAAAGGCGGAGCCTGATTTAATGGTTGAGACAATGGTCTTCGTTTGGTCGTCTGTAAGTTTGTGGAAACTTGACAGTGTAGTGGCTAGGGATGGACAAGGAGAGATGGTGTTCGTCCTGGATGTTTTGGAGGTGAAGGCTTGATAAATGTCATCCACTTTGGTGAAAAAGAAATTCGCCAGCTCATCGCAGAATTCTTGGGAGGGAACCGGGGCAAGGTCAGAGATATTACCTGCCAAGATTTTAGTTATTTCATATAGGCGTTTACTTGAATTTATGGCTTGGTCAATTTGGTTAGAGTAGTATGATTTTTTTGCCTTGGTGATCATAGCTTTATAAAGTGCCAAAGCTTTTTTATATTCTTTCTTACTGGCCAGGTCATAATTTTTTCTCCACATCCTTTCCAGATTCCTATTACTTTGTTTTTGCCGCCTCAGCTCGTCAGAGTACCATGGGGCAGTCGGATTGGCTCGGTTTCTGGACAAAGATTTCGAACACACTGTTCGTTCGGTAGCCTGGGCGAGCCAGGTATGGAATTTTAACGTAGCTTCATTGGGATTGTTGGGCACCGTAGGACGCATATTGTCCAGCTGCATTTTCAGCTCTGTCTGGTTTATATTCTTCCAATCTTTAAAGCAGCTTTGCTTTAAGGTGGAGTTGTTATTTTGGACAGTTTTCATGGAAATTTCCCCACATATGGCGTGATGATCAGTCCATGGCATTGGTACAATGTCCGTTATATGGAAACAGTCAACATTGGAGAAAACACCGTCTAAAATATGACCTGCTGTGTGTGTGGCCGAGGTGACTAATTGTTTTAACCCTAAGATCTCCAAGTCCGATATCAGGGTGGATGTGTCAGCCTGGTCAAGCTGGTCTAGGTGGAAATTTAGATCACCTAGCACTGTAAACGAGTTTTCCATTGCTACTGTTTCCAGCATGTTGCTGATACTGGCGAGAAAAGCTGTCCTAGTTCCCGGAGGACGATAAATCAGTATTCCCTTAAAGTTAAAAAGGGGGCTGAGTTGTATTCCAAATTGCATTGCTTCGCATGAGTTAGAAGGAATAAGGGTGGTTCTAACAGGAAAACACTCCCTGGCTATAATAGCCAAACCGCCTCCTCTTTCCCGTACTCTATCCTGCCGGTGAACCTTATAACCAGCTGGTACTGCAATGACCATATCTGGTTCGGATGACTCATTAGTCCAGGTTTCAGTGATGAAAAGGATATCGAGTTTATTATCTATAATGAGGTCCGCAACTTCCTGGCTGTGTTTACACAGTGAACGGGCATTGATAAGTGCCATCAGTAAAGTGACGTCCTTCGTGTTAATCCGCTGATTGGATTGGCTTTTTGGATGTGTGTTAAGAAATGCCTTTGTTGCATGTGTGTATGTGTTGTTGTTGTGTAACTTTCCAACCTTTTTAGCCGTGCAGATTTTCTTTTTTGCATTAAAGCTGTGTTGTGTAACAAGCATCCTTTGTCTGGCCATAGAGTGATATAGGCCTGCTTGAGTTCATTGTATGTACTTTCTTGTTATTGTTAGTGAACTGACCATATTGGTGGCAGCAATTTTGTGAAGCCAGGCATTGTGCTTTTTCCATAGGCCTACATTGTCTGTCTTTTATTCCTTTTCTTTTTTTTGTGAGTGCCTGGCCATGTGGTGGCAGCCATTTTGTGGGACCAGCCACTGTGCATATGTACGTCTGTGGAGACTGTAATATTTGCAAATTGGGACTTAACAAAACTTTGAGGTTCAGTTACAACAGTGGCTTCACCCATGACATAAAATACTTTCTCAACTGCAGATCTACATTTGTTGTTTATGTTATCTTATGCAGCTGTAACATGATCTATGTTGGCAGTACGGCACGACAATTACGGGTTCGTATTCAGGAACATCGATGTGCTTGCCTCAAAAATTATAATTCCAATGCGTTGGGAGCTCATGTGTGTACTTCACAGCTACCCAAAAGTAACTTCAGATTTCATGCAATGGATCATGTTCCCATAGATAGACGAGGGGGTAATAGAGATCTGCAATTACGGCGCCGTGAGGCCCTATGGACTTGTAAACTGCGGGCCCCTGTACATGGACTTAATTCCGATAAAAAAATGCATTATCTGTTATAATCAGTTTAAAGGACTTCATCAGTGTCTATTACTGTTTGGGTGCATTTCTTGTCCAGTTTTAACCAATGATGTGACCAGTATTTGATGTTAGGTCTAGCGCATTATTGAGGTGTATTGTGGTACTTGACTGACAATCATCTCGATCTGTTCTAATCCCCCTCAGAAATTTGGGAAAATAGAACCTGTATTTATGTCAATCGTGATGAAATGCTGTCACATGATTTTTCTCTAATATCTAATTATGATCAAGTTCTAGTTATGCCATTTATTTGTGATGACTTGACCCTAGTTTTTAATTCAAATAGGACTTTTTATTTAACCAATGATGTAACCAGTGTTTGATGTTAGATCTAGCGCATTATTGAGGTGTATTGTGGTACTTGGCTGACAATCATCTCGATCTGTTCTAATCCCCCCCAGAACTTTGGGAAAATAGAACCTCTATTTATATCAATCGTGATGAAATGCTGTCACATGATTTGTCTCTAATATCTAATTATGATCAAGTTCTAGTTATGCCATTTATTTGTGATGATTCAGAAAAGGGGGTGGTGATGAACCGAGTGTCTGAATTAAGCAGACCACTCTTACCCAGTCCAAAGATCAGGGCTTGATCCATCACCGTTTTTTAGCTCACTGCACCATCCCAGCTCAGAACTTGGCTATATGCAAATTAGTCTGACCCTGGCCCAGTGCATCATGGGAACAGGGCAGACCAAACTACCAAGCCAATTCTTATACTGGGAAGGAAACAAGCTACCGGGGACCGGTTTCTGGCATTTCAGCCGTCTTCGGCCCGGCTTGCTTGAATCCTGATGGTGCAATGAGCACCATCAGGATTCAAGCAAGCCGGGGCGGAAGACGGCTGAAATGCCAGAAACCGGTCCCCGGTAGCTTGTCTCCTTTCTGGTGAAGAATTGGCTTGGTAGTTTAGTCTGCCCTGTTCCCATGTTGCACTGGGCCATGGGACAGACTGATTTGCATATAGCCAGGTTCTGAGCTGGGATGGTGCAGTGAGATAAATAACGGTGATGGATCAAGCCCTGATCTTTGGACTGGGTAAGAGTGGTCTGCTTAATTCAGACACTCTGTTCATCACCACCCCCTTTTCTGAATCGTTTTTGGCCACTATAGGTGTGGCAGGGTATACTCAGACATGAGTCCCTTTCTCACTGCACCATCAGGATTCAAGCAAGCCGGGCCGAAGACGGCTGAAATGCCAGAAACCGGTCCCCGGTAGCTTGTCTGCTTTCTGGTGAAGAATTGGCTTGGTAGTTTAGTCTGTCCTGTTCCCATGATGCACTGGGCCAGGGACAGACTGATTTGCATATAGCCAGGTTCTGAGCTGGGATGGTGCAGTGAGATAAATAACGGTGATTGATCAAGCCCTGATCTTTGGACTGGGTAAGAGTGGTCTGCTTAATTCAGACACTCTGTTCATCACCACCCCCTTTTCTGAATCGTTTTTGGCCACTATAGGTGTGGCAGGGTATACTCAGACATGAGTCCCTTTCTCACTGCACCATCAGGATTAAAGCAAGCCGGGCCGAAGACGGCTGAAATGCCAGAAACCGGTCCCCGGTAGCTTGTCTCCTTTCTGGTGAAGAATTGGCTTGGTAGTTTAGTCTGCCCTGTTCCCATGATGCACTGGGCCAGGGACAGACTGATTTGCATATAGCCAGGTTCTGAGCTGGGATGGTGCAGTGAGATAAATAACGGTGATGGATCAAGCCCTGATCTTTGGACTGGGTAAGAGTGGTCTGCTTAATTCAGACACTCTGTTCATCACCACCCCCTTTTCTGAATAATTTATTTGTGATGGCTTGACCCTAGTCTGTAATTCAAATGGGACTTTTTATTTAGACTAACCGTTTTTTTGTTTTATGATAATGTCTCTTGCTATTTTGAAGTTATGTTCCGTTTCCTAGCTAACAACCCGCTTATTGATAAAGGGTGGGTATCTGCCTGTCCACAATAACAATGTGATGATGTCTGGATTAGTTTATATTGTATATTTATTCAGACCCTGGTGGTGGTTGTCTTTAGATCCTGTCTTGCTTTTTCTGTCCTCACTGCTTTATTCCATACGTATTAAGACTGTGAAATCAATAACAGCATAACAGCTCCAACCTTAGGTGGCATGGTAGTAAGCATCTTCCCGGATGTGGGTTCGATTTTTGTATTGGATGGCATGTGATATATATTAGGAAGAATTTGTTTATGCTCCGTTTACTCTTATAAGTCAGAACATCTTTTCTGCCCTCAAGTAGATTGGTGACTGTCATACCAAGTTTGTGATTCTCTGTTTTTGAGGACGCCGTAAGTTAACACTCGTGATATGAGCAAGACCATTCACAGAGACCTTCAGCTCGTCGGGTTAGTATTTCATTTTTCTCATGCGGCCACTTACTGGTTTTATAGTGGTATGAGGTTCCGGTAACAAGGTGTTGTGCACACGTGGTAACGTGGGTTCGAGTACACTATCGGGTGGTTTGTTCTTTTAGAAAATTGCTAATGATTAATATTATTTGGTTCTTATTTTTATAATGAATTTATATAATTTTGTTGTTCATATGTTGAACGTATCTGATGGTTGGGCATTTCGTTTTCTTGATAATGGCTATTCTGAGATTGATGTCGATCAGTAACATGTGACTGTTTTGGTTTTAAATTTGCAACTACGTATCGTTGCTCCCCCAGCGGACATTGATGTCCTGTTGAATGTGTCAATAAAGCAACTTTTTGAACGTGAAAGAAACAGCGCGTCATTTACGCTTTACGGTAATCCTTGTGACCTATATAAGTAGCGGGTTTTTGTAGACTCAGTTCTTTGGAAGGGAGGGCGAGGAGGGAGTGAGCAGACCACCAGAAAATGTATGTGTGTGAAAAAGACCGCTTTATTGAAACAGGTGCACATTAACAAATTTAAACCTCGGCCAATGCCTTACAAAACTAAACCTCACTAAATAAAATTAACTTCCTTAATTTCCCCCAACCCACCCCCACCCCTAAAACGTCATTGACCCCGCCCCCACCTAAGCATTACAAATCCAACAATGCAAACACCCCGCATAAACATTTCAAATTATCAAACCCGCCAAACCATAAAACAAACTCCACAGTTTGCCCTCAAACCCCTCTTGGTCCCCCAACGTATGCAACCATCCCAAACCCTCAACATGTCCAATTCCCCCTGCCGAATGTGCCAACCAAGTAAAAACCAACCACAAACTTACCAAGCCTGGCAAAAACAACTAAACCCCGCCACCCAGAAAGCGGGGGGGGAGAAATACACCCCCCTTTCTGCCCCCCATACCTTGCAAATACACTAAAGAGCTAAGGAAGAGGGAAATTAACCAGCAAACTCCTGAATTTTCAAACAGCGCGACAAAACTTCAGGCAACTCCAAAAGATACAAGTCCATACCCAAATGAGAAAGGTGAACACCATCATCCCGAAAAAACTCCACTGCATCAAACCTGATGTCACCATGTGACACACGACCAAAACCCAACTCCCTGCAGAACTTGGAAACCTCTGGGTTGATCTTTTTCCGCACCTTATCAATTGCCTTGAGTTTGTTAGCTCCTCTCCAAGATCTCCTAGGGACCAATTCTGTCCAAAAGACATGACAACACGCCCACTGCTACTTCAATAGAGAAAGATCCTTTTTTATAGCACGTAATAGAACCACTCCCTTAACCTTGCACAGATCATTTTTCTCCAGGTGAATACTAAAACATCAGGACAATGACCCCCACCCAACCAGGAATTCAGAGCAGGAATCAATTCCTTCCAAACATCCCCCCTTTACCTCTCCAAACAACATTGAAAAAAACGTTCATTAAAACCAAGCAGTGTTCCAAAGTAACTATTTTGTGCTTGAATCCTCGCCCACTTCACGAATGAATGGGCCACAATCCAAATGGTCAGAGCCGTTGACCGGGGACCAGCCACCGAACCTGGAATGAGAAAAGCAGCATCAGGTCGTACATAGCACTGAAAACACTTGGATGACCAACGCCCTAAGCGCATGATATCTTGCCCAGACCAACCCTGATTATGCGCCTTTCCGCCTCCGAGGCAAGCCCATGGAACCTCTCCCACTGCAAAGGAGACAAGGCATCCGCAATGTCATTGTCCACACCAGGAATGCGCAGAGCCCTAAAGCTGATGTCATACCTAAGGCACCCCAACACAAAGACTCGCAGCAATTTCAGAATCTGGGGATCCCTGGCAGACTGCTTGTTAATGATGTCCACCACAGCCTGATAATCAATTTGAAACAGAAACTTCTTGTGAGCAAACTCCTGGCCCCACAGTGTCAAAGCAACAACCACTGGAAACAGTTCCAAAAAAGCAATGCTTCTGCCACCATCCTTCCACTGATCCGGCCACTTCTCCACACACCATCTGCCTTGCCAGTACACACCAAAACCATCACTGCCTGCCGCGTCTGAAAAAATTTGAACCTCCCACAGCCAGTCCTCTTCCCGAGCCAAAGGAACACCGTTAAAGGAATGCAAAAAGGTGGACCACATCCGCAAATCCTCTTTCACTCCAGCAGTCAATCTCACACGGTGATGGGGTAAATGATGTCCCGACAGAGCCCTGCCCAGACGCCTACAGAAAGTTCTGCCCGCTCTCACCACCCTGCAGGCAAAATTCAAATGACCCAACAGGACCTGTACCTCTTTCACAGTAACCTTTGGTTTAGCCAACATTGTCTGTAAAAGATCCAGCATTTTCATCTTCTTATCCTGTGGCAAGCGAGCCTGCATGCTTCCTGAATCAAGCTCAATTCCCAAAAAAGACATGGCCGCGCATGGACCCATGGTCTTTTCTGGAGCCAAAGGCACTCCTAAATAATCCATAAGTTTTTGAAATGTGTCCAATGCTGCCTGACACTCAAATGATCCCTGAGGCCCCACAAAAAAGAAATCATCTAGATAGTGCGTGACAAGCTCATGACCAGATTGGCGAGTGAAAAACCACTTCAAGAAGGTGCTAAAAGTTTCAAAAAGAGCACAGGACATCGAACAACCCATTGGCAGTGCTTTGTCCACGTACCATTTACCATGGAAATAGATACCCAGAAGACAACAGTCTTCAGGATGGACTGGAAGCAGTCTAAATGCAGATTTGATGTCGCATTTTGCCATTTCGGCCAAGCTACCACCAAAGACATGGCCACATCAACAGAAGAATAGGACACTGAAGCTGACTCTTCATCAATAAAATCATTCACTGATGCCCCTTCTGGCCATGATAAGTGTTGAATCAACCTATACTGACCAGGCTCTTTTTTAGGAACCACTCCTATAGGTGAAATTATCAAATCTTCCAAAGGCCAATCGTCAAAGGGGCCTGCCATTCTTCCATCAAAAACCTCTTTATTCAGTTTGTCCTGTACCACTGTTGGAAGCTCATCAGCCGATTTTAAATTCCTGGACCAAAGCCTGAGGTACCGGGTTTTTATGGACCCGGCGGTGCCAGGGAGAACACCCAAACACCTCGAGTCCTTCCTGTTCTGGACCACAGAAACACAGAGTCTTCTAGGTGATGTCAAGGATCGAATTTATTGGCTGCAACCAGTAACAGGTATCCTAGAAGTACAACAGCATGTAGATTCTCAGGAGACTGCTCGTTTTTACAGAACCAGCCTTCTCTTTTTATACTAAATAATAAGCTTCAGGCAAGAATTCCTCATTTTACAGTTGGTCATACAAATATTTCTACTACAAAGAGAAAGCAGAGTCATGATGACAAGCCCACATTTTAGTTTGTCCAGTTCATGATAGATTACCCGGCAAGGCCCAGAACTTTCATCAGATATCGATGGACCCCTAATAAAATTGGGCACCTCCTCCTTGTAAAACAGGCCATAAAGAAGAAACAGGGACAGGTGTGTGTGTGATTAAACATGGCTTGTATGCAATGAACGGTTTATGACATGTTATGCCTTGATACTAATCTCGTTCGGCCACTGGGATGGGAACTGCCTGAACAGGTTTGGCTTGAGGCAGTGGAGTCAGCTTGCCTAGGTCACAGAGGAGTCAGCAAAGGTGTACGTGTCCTTTCAGATCAAATTCGGCCTTGGTCATTCGACTATGTAAGGGCAATCACAAAATGGATGCTGCTCATAAAATGGAACCCGAGGGTTCAAGACGAAAAACTACGATTTCAGGGTGATTTCGTCACTCGATCATGACGCAAATGCTTAGGTATAGTATCCCAATTATTTCCGGTTTGCCAATACCAAAATCGTCATGATACAATGATATTTCTGACACGAGTGTAGAGCTTCGGTACCACACAATAGCAGGGTCCAGATTTTTCAGTATACAGAAGAATAGGACACTGAAGCTGACTCTTCATCAATAAAATCATTCACTGATGCCCCTTCTGGCCATGATAAGTGTTGAATCAACCTATACTGACCAGGCTCCTTTTTAGGAACCACTCCTGTAGGTGAAATGATCAAATCTTCCAAAGGCCAATCGTCAAAGGGGCCTGCCATTCTTCCATCAAAAACCTCTTTATTCAGTTTGTCCTGTACCACTGTTGGAAGCTCATCAGCCGATTTTAAATTCCTGGACCAACGCCGCACACGAGGACCTGTATATCCCAATCTGAAACCTTCACGAAAACCAGTCAACAAAATTTCCTGAGCTCGCACATCACTATACTCCGACAGACTGTCAGCCAACTGGACCAATCTAACCGGAGTACGAGCCCTTGGGCCCAACCCCAGCAGCACTCTTCCCCCCTCTGTTTGCCTGGGATTGTTGGGAGGGGCCAGAAGTGCCAGCACCCTGCTGTGACCACTGTTGCCCCCCTGTCGGTTTAGTCCCCCAGAATTTGACTGAAGGGTGTTTCCTACCACATTGGGAGCATTCATGTCGAAATCTGCAGAATTCCCTTGAACAGAACCCTTTGTTAAAATCCCAACAAGCCCCCCCTCCTGATTGTGTACCAGCCGTGTTTCCCACCCCTCCCCTGGTGGGCTTTCCTTGAAAGGGCTGGTAAACTAACGGTAAGTCACTAGCTCTGAAAATGGTCTTACCACCCACTGAAACACCCATTGTGTGTTGCCAAAGATCAGTGTCCAATTCTCCCCACTTGGCGTCAGGGTCCCATGCCACACGGGCCCGAACTCCTCATCATATTGTGCCCAAGAAAAACCACTACCAGTAATCTGAACTTTCCTGATAACATCCATGTATTTAAATAATGCAACGCAGCGCTCTGGAAACTTTTCGCAGTACACACTAACGTAGATTAAAAATGCTGATGTCCAGTTCTTAATGGTCAGTGGTACCTTAGGACGCTTAGCTAGCTCATACTCTTCTTCTTTTGAGCCTTCCTTAGAACGCACCTCCCTATGTAGCAGCTTCAAAAGCTCCACATACTCACCCTTCCAAATCTTTTCTTTAGTGGAAAGCATCAAAGGTGCCCCTAAAGGCTTAGTGACACCTATGTAGGATAATTTCTTAATTTTCAGTTCATTACTATGCAAAGGATCTTTCCCTTCCCCTACGGGCTCAGTGCACGTGCCACTGTCAACCTTAGCGGCCGCCTTCTCATCCTCACCTGTACCTACCCCTTGATCTTTAACATAGCGGCCCTTAAACAATTTGCCTCCAGACTCACCCTCTAAAGGCTCACCACCGATCCCCACTGACACCATTTTTGGTTTGGCCTGTGGGTCACGAAGCTCACCTGGATTCAACACGGGGGCTTGCCCTGGCCCCGACCTCCATGTCCTTTGGTCCACGTTGTCCACCTTCCGAGGAACCCTTCCTGCGGGGCCACCACTTTCTTTACTTGCACCGCCACCGGTGCCTGTAAAATACTATGAGAAGCATGAGAATGCCCCCCCAGACACAGTATCACGTATTTCCCCTTCATCTGGGCTCTCCTCATCATAATCGAAGAGTAAAGATTCCTCCATCCGGGGAGGGCTTGGCGCCAGCAACCTTTTATGAGCTTTACCTTGCTCTACCACACTAGATTGGGCCTTACCAACCCTCTGTTGAACACTCAAAGGGGGAGACGACTGTACACGCCGGTACTCCTCTGACTTTCTACTACTCCTGTAAATATTTGCAGCAGAAAAATCCATCTGTCGTGAGTGAAGATATGTAGTGGCAGCGAGGTCGCGCTGGACCTGCATCTGCTGACCGCGCAGGGATCCCCCGACGGTACGGAATGTGCCGCACTTGGCTCCACCCTCCCTTCTCCTCGGTGAAAATGGGCTGGACTCCGCCCTACCGAGTCTGCTGTCCCACGCCGATCCCTAACCTGAAAAGAAAAAGGCTGGACTGATGTGCCCGGACCCTGACAACGAACCACACCATGACCAACTGACCCCTTTACAACATCTCCCTGCATGAACCTTTCGTCTTGCAACACCACATCACCTGACTGAGAACAAACCCAACGATGAGGAGGGGAAAGCTCCACCACCTCCTCCCCACTGCTCCAATCCAGCATAGCCTGTAATACAGCTGACGCAGGACCTTGAGCTTGGCCACCAGACGTCACCTGTTTCTGAACTAAGACATCACGAGCCTCTAACATTTGACTCCCCAAACTAGGCTTATGTAAGTTCACAACCTGCCCCGACTCTCCCTGAAAACCAGGGCCCACTCCACTCCTGCCCCTGGCAGAGTCACGAATACCCTCAGACCATGAAGGAAAAACATCCAGACCTTCCCAAGACTGTGCTCCCACACCAAGCCCTTTTTTCACCACCCCTGACGGAGAAAGAGAGCCAGCCTGCAACAAATTAATAGGAACCACCCTGCTAGACCCCAAGGAATAAACTGGGGAAGTTACCCTACCTGTTTCCTGTCCTAGCGCTCCAACAGACATATCTACCAACCCCCTGTCTGAGCCCACTCACCTTCCCCCACTGACCCACTATGAACAGAAAGTACTTCATCTCTAATAGAAACCGCCGGGTAAAACAACAAAGGGCTGAATTGCCCTGACGCAACCAGATCAAAAACTTCTTCTGCTGTTTGCACTTGCAACCGTTTTTGCTGCACCATGACCTCCTGACCACTCAAAATGGGACGAACATGCTGAAGAGAGCTCACCTCCTTCCCCAACACCCTAAAATTTGGCACCGATTCAGACCCCAAGGCCTTATTGAAAGCCTGGCCCCCTCCTTCAATCGGCAAAAAATTTTGCTGAGGGAGAGACGGGGAGCACGCGGCGCGCACCCGCTCCTCCCCCCCTTCCCGAGCAACTGCCTCAGATATCAACACGGAGGCCGAAGCAGAACGCTTCTGGCCTCCGTGCTGCGCACCTCTCCTCCCCCGCTGCCCTGAAACCGAGCCCGCCCTCACAGAGGTCGCAGGAGCAAGAGGCCGCTCCTGCGGCCCAGCAGCAGACAAAGCCCCCACCAACGCGGATCTTACCGACAACGAAGACCGCTGGGCTTCAACAATCGCCGCCTCCTCCGTCCTTCGCTGGGCCGTTTTTTCTAGAGCGAGAACGGCCGCGCTCGCTCAGGCCCCCCGAGCGAGAGCGCTTAGGGGTGACACAGGCCGCCACCACAGCAGCAACACCGTCGGAGGCTTGACGGTGGGGCCGCGACGGGCCCTCCGTATTCCCGATGACCAAATCAAGCCTCCCAGCCTCACTGAGAAGCCGGATGGCTTCAAGAACCATATAATCTTCCGTTGCCATAACTACAAATAATTATGACAAAGTACTAAGTACCCCACACTAAATTACCTCAGACCAAAAAATTCACTAAGCTAACCCCCGGTCACCAGGTCACCAAACCTAAAATGGTGGCCGGGAGGAGGAGCCAGCAGCATTTATGCTTGGGCTCCTCTAGTAGGGAAAGAAAGCCCAAAATTCATAAAAAACGCCCGAGGCCTGAGCACCCACCCCCCACCCCCGCCTGCCCCTTCCAAACTGCCGGGGGGGGACCTCCCTAAGGTCGGCTGCCCCCCAATCCCTCCTTTCCGCGAACATTCATCTGTTTGAAAGCGAGATTACTGGACTCGTCAAAACAGAATGGGGACGACTTCTTAATTGAGGATGTGAGTATTTTGGCACAAATGAGATTTCTAAATGCTGATGGTTGCTTTACTCGATTTTATATTCCTGAAAGTTACTTCGAATGTGTGGCTTTCTTGTCACTATTTTTTGTATAAACGGGGCCACAAGAAAATAACGTCTAGATAATTCAGTCCGTGTTGTTACCTCGCGTAAGTATTTTTGGGCTCCTGTACCGGTGTAATGTTTTCTATACCTTATCTGTGCTACTTGCAATCTGTTTAGTGTGTGTGATATATATCTTTTTATTGCGCTCTATACTCGGTGGGGTTTAACCAATACCTGATGTATTATTTATTCCGGTTGAGGTTTTCTGATAAGCAATGCCTCGCAAGATTTAATATTCTTATTCTTGATGCACATCAGTTGTTGTGCTATGCTCAAACTCACTTGTTATTTGTTCTATGAAGTTGTGTTTGAGGTATGTTTTGATATTAAATTTTGCTTGTTTTTCTTTTGTTTTTGGGTTCAAGCGGGTGTGGTGCATATCAGAGTTCACACCCCTCCATGACGAAGGGTGAAAGCAAATAAAGATTTATTCAGGTAAAAATATTGACATTGATTCGTAGGTTGTGGTACATCTGGCTGTGCGCTATATTGAGTTTTTGAACTAAAACTTTATTGGTTGTTTCTTTACTCTTTAGACATTATAGTGTTCAAGCACCCCAAGCGTTTGGATTAGTATCCTGACCAAGTCGTTTTCTTCATTCTTTACTCTTCTTCATCGGTTGTTGCACAGTATTCATGTGATAACAAGGTATCTTCTTTGAATATAATCTTGTGTACCATATGTATCTAGTAGTACACGGGTTCTGATGTTTCTGTATTCTTCTCTAATTGCTCCCTTTTCTTAGCTTAGCTGGTGACCTATTAAATCATCTGAGGCTCGTTCTAATGATACCGCAATCCACTTTAATTATTTCTGGTGAGAACATTTTACTTTATAAATGAGAGTATTTGGCTATTAAGAATAAACACCAATTATTTCTTGTCTTTGTTTTCTTCGATGTTTTAAAACATATTAATAATATAACTTTTTTATGTAGTACAAATCTCGCATTCCAGCTTTTTCCAAAATGTTTGGAACTGCTAGTGCACAGTGACACACATTGTGGGTTTTTTCTCTCTGTCTGAGCACTATGTGCTCTCACATTTCTCTTCTTTTCCCTTTATGTCTGTTCTCTATATTCTAAGATTCCTCTTGTTTAAGCTGTCTCTTGCTCATAAGTTTATTTTTTATTTTTCATTTCCTTTTCATCTTCTCTTCTTTGGTCCATTCCTCCTCTTGTTTTTTCTTTCACAGGTGACGGCCTGTGTTTTCAATTTGAGGTTTCTTTCAATCAATCAATCAATCAATCAACAACACTTGTAGAGCGCGCTACTCACCCGCTAGGGTCTCAAGGTGCTGGGGGGAGGGGGGAGCTGCTACTGCTCGAACAGCCAGGTCTTGGGTTGTTTCCTGAAGGAGAGGTGGTCCTGGGTCAGCCAAAGGTGGGTGGGGAGGGAGTTCCATGTCTTGGCCGCCAGGTAGGAGAAGGATCTTCCTCCGGCGGTAGCTCTGCGAAAGCGTGGGATGGTGGCGAGGGCGAGGCTGGCGGATCGGAGCTGGCGGGTGGGTGTGTAGAATGTGAGGCGGCTGTTGAGGTATTTGGGGCCCACGTCGTGGAGAGCCTTGTGTGCGTGGGTGAGGAGTCTGAACGTGATCCTCTTGCTGACGGGGAGCCAGTGCAGGTCTCTCAGATGAGCAGAGATGTGGCTGTGATGGGGGAGGTCCAGGATGAGTCGTGCAGAAGCGTTCTCTATGCGCTGGAGTCTTTTCTGTAGTTTGGCTGTAGTTCCAGCGTAGAGGGCGTTCCCCTAGTCCAGTCGGCTGGTGATGAGTTAACCATCTTCCTGGTTTCGGTGGGGATCCACCAGAAGATCTTTCGGAGCATGCGTAGGGTGTTGAAACAAGATGACAAGACGGTGTTGACTTGTTTGGTCATCATGAGGGAGGAGTCCAGGGTGAAGCCCAGGTTGTGTGCATAGTCCGTGGGCTTGGGGGCGGTGCCCAGTGCAGGGGGCCACCAGGAGTCGTCCCAGGCAGAGGGGGATGGTCCCAGGATGAGGACATCCGTCTTGTCTGAGGAGAAGATGTTTAGGTTGTGTTGGCGTGCGATGGCTACGAGGGGGCTCATGTAGACGTTGAAAAGGGTGGGGCTGAGCGAGGATCCTTGAGGAACGCCGCAGATGATTTTGTTGGCTGCGAATAGGAAGGGGGGAGGTGGACTCTCTGGGTTCTTCTGGAGAGGAACGAGATGATCCACTCCAGGGCCTTCCCTTGGATTCCAGTGTTGCTGAGGCGCTGTATTAGTGTGCGGTGGCATACGGTGTCGAAGGCAGCCGAGAGGTCCAGGAGGATGAGGGCAGCTGTTTCCCCGTTGTCGAGCAGGGACCTGATGTTGTTGGTAGCTGCGATGAGGGCAGTCTTGGTGCTGTGGTTAGCTCGGAAACCAGACTGTGAGGGGTCGAGGGATCCGTTTGTCTCGAGGAAGGCGGAGAGTTATTCGATGACTTTGGCATGAAAAGAGAGGAGCGAGATGGGGCGGACGTTCTTGAGGTCCGTGGGGTCCGCGGTGGGTTTCTTCAGGAGGGCGCTGGGCTCAGCATGTTTCCAGCACTCCAGGAAGGTGGTGGATGCAAAGGAGCTGTTAATGATGTCCCGGAGTTGGGGTGCGATGATGGAGTCGGCTTTGTTAAAGATGTGGTGTGGACAGGGGTTGGTTCGGGAGCCGGAGTGGATGGTGTTCATCATGCGGGTGGTGTCTTCGGTGCTGACCAAGGTCCAGGTGCAGAGGGTGGCGGTGGGGGGTGCTGGTACGGTGGTTGGGTGCGTGGTCTGTGCGCCGATGCTGTTGTGTATGTCAGCGATCTTGCGGTGGAAGAACGAGGCGAGTGAGTCGCAGAGGTCTTGCGAGGGTGTGATGTCGTTGTTGCAGGCGCTGGGATTGGAGAGCTCTTTAATGATGCTGAAGAGTTCCTTGCTGTTGTGAGTGTTGTTGTTTATTCGTTCTCTGAATGTTGTCCTTTTGGTGGTTCGGGTCAGCTGGTGGTGTTTGCAGATGTCGTTCCTGAGGGCTGTCATGTTTTCTATTCTTGGTGCCAGCCTTTCTCGAGGGTACTGCAGGATTTCTTGGAGTTTTTGAGGTCGTTGGTGAACCATAAGGCTTTCTTGCTACTGGGTCTGCTGGGAGGATTCTTCAGTGGTGCAAGGTCATTGGCGCAGTTGGTAATCCACTGTGTGAGGTTGCGGGCTGCTTCGTTGGGGTCCATTGTGTTGGTGGGAGGGTTCTGGCTGAGGGAGGTGGTGAGCTGGTCGGCGGTCATCTTTGATTATGTGTATAATATACAGCATATGGTGCTCAATCATAATTTGGATTATGATATGCTATGTCCTTTAATTGTAAATTGTGTAAGAATGACAATACATTTTTTAATGGTTAAGTGTTAGTTATAGGAATTGTTTTTGAAATTTATATCATATTGTAATTAAATTGTATTTGTGACCATCTGTATATGTTGTGTTTACAGCCCTGAGGAAGCCCACATCGGACGAAATACGTTGGCTGTTTCGTGGCTGTTTCATTGGTCATCTTATATTGAGAATCTTGGCTGTTTCCTTAGCACCGTGTCAAGAAAACTGATTAAAATTGGAGTTTTTTCACATTTTTGAAGGACATGTGTTATATTTTGTCACATTCTATTTACACATTTCTTTGTTGCCTCTCCATACGCTTGTTTTGTGCTTTTGCCACAGGCTTGTTGCCAGTAGGCCCAGACTCCCAGAGGAACTAATCGGGGTGCTTGAAGCAACTGTTTCTATATTGCCTGTTGAATTTAAACATCATTTAGGGTATGGATGGCATTGGATTAAATTCCACAATGTGTGTTTTGGGGTGTAGTTAAATTTTTGGATGTCTGTTAATAAATGCCTTTGTTGCATGTTTATGTGTTGTTGTGTAACTTTCCAACCTTTTTAGCCATGCAGATTTTCTTTTTGCATTAAAACTGTGTTGTGTAACAGGCATCCTTTGCCTGGCCATATAGGGATATAGGCCTACTTGAGTTCATTGTTTTCCGGGCTTTGACCTTGTGCCTGTGATGAGTGACCATGTGGCTGGGGGACATTTTGTGGTGAAAGTAGTTGTGTGCTGTTTTTGCCACATAGGCCTGTGTGTCTTTCCAATGTTCCTTTTGGCTTACTGCTTCCATCCCCATTGCCAGCTGCAGGTCCCTGATGCTGCATCCATCACCCATGATGTGAAATTAAGGCCAAACAGGTTCCACTTCCACTATATTTGTATTTTTGTTCTTTGCTACGCTTACTCTTCCTGAGTGTACACAGTAAACTAGTAGAAATTAAATTTAAATTAGTTTGACTGATGTTCTTCTGGCTTTTTTTATTTTTAAGTGCACAAAAGACTGAGAAGGAGGTGTCTGTCATCATCGCCCTTTGTACTGCCCGACAGACGTCCTGCTGTTGTACGCGACGTGCTGTGGGGTGTGACCTGACCAGACATCTCTGCAACTTGCGCAACTGTGTGCTGCTGACATCTGAAGAAGATGGGCCCAAAGAAAGCAGGTCCCAGGTCTTCCAAGACCAAGAAAGTTGCTGCGAAGAAGGAACAACAGAAGATTTTTGGGAAACCAAAAATTACGCCTGCATCAGCGGTGTCTGGGGGGCAAGCTGGGGTAAGCACCTCCGCATCAGTGGGCCCAACCCACCAACCCAGGCCCAAGCAGATGATTGTGGAAGAGGTAGCCAACCTAATGGTGGAAAGCAGTGATGCTGAGCCTGACCTAAACTTATCGCTTCTCAAAGTAGTAAACATTCAACGCAGGAGGGAACACAGCACCCGAGTGGTGAACAACAACAGCCTCAACCATTGCCCGCAATAGTAGTTGTTCTCCTCTCGAAGTATGGGCAGTTCAGGAAATTGAGCCTCATACAGAGGAAGAAGAAGAAGAAGCCACTCATTCAGGAGATCAATTGTCTTCCAAATCCCCAGCAAGGAAAAGGAGGGTTAGTCCATTGAGTTATTTGACAAGCATCCATTCTGATGTCACTTGGGAGCCACAACAATCTGAGCATGAGAGGGAAGCACATCCCAAGACCTGGCTAGGGAAAAGGAAGGTTCCAGAAAGCCTTAGACGTATGGAGGTCAATGTAGAACAGCAGGATAATTATTATTAGAACTGGGATTTCTGGTTGGCTAAGACTTACGCCAAAGCCAGGAAGAATCCACCATTCTAGTCAGGGCAAGGGAGTCACACACCAAGATAACCCCTGCTCACCTCCTTGGTAGCTTGGCACGATCAGACAGGCTTATCCCGGAGGCAATGTGTAAAGCATTTGCGCACGCACACAACAGCAACAACATCCTAGGCATACCACAAAAGGAACTCCACAGAAGGTTATATAAAAATAACTTTTGTATTGTCAAAACACATCAGATAGTAATCACACAATATACATTGTGCCAACTGGCACGGGCAATATTCACAAGGGATTATTTACACCAGGACAGGGCCACGTGGGCCACTGTCAGAATCAGCACTTAGTAGAACTAGCACTTATAATAACTGTCACACCAAATAACACTTATAGATCACAACCAGTAACCACTAGTAACAGATAGGTACACACTACCCAATACTAATAACCATAGGCATAGATCACGCATGGACACATAACCTCTCTAGTACAAACTAGACTAGGCAAAACAACCTCCTAAACATGAACACAGTTGGAGGTATCACGGGCATAATGGCATTGCACATTATGCCTAACTCACATTTAGGCCTAACCATTATAAATACAGTAGGCCATCTCCTCACTAGTCTAAACACATTAGACCCTACCCCCTAAGCATAACTCACATTTAGGGGTGTAACTCACAGTGAAGTAAACTCTCACTAACATCAACCTCCATAGGTAAAAGACTCTCTAGAGGTATCAACACAGGGTGCTTAAAACATACTTGATGCATTACATTTCCTAGCACCACATCATTCTAGCACATAAATCACATTAGGCAATTACCATCACATACATGATAGATAATCGCATTGCGCCAACATAAAATCACATTAGGGCCTTGTGCCCTAGCCACATACCAGTCCCCTAGGCCAACTGGCCATCAAGAAGGGGCTCAAATGCCCTGTGTCCAGAATGTCGGGGTGCGCTGCCAACACAGCGCCAGTCAGGGGTGCGCCACGGCCGCAAGCCTAAAAGTTGCAGCTGCCCACTACTTGCTGGGCAGCTGATGACAATAACAAGGGCCTAAATGCTGCAGCTAGCAGTAAGTGCTGCGCAGCTGTGACAGGCCAATTTAGTGGTGAAGGGAGTGAACAGGTCCCCCTAAAAAAACTAAAAGCCTAAACGGTGGAGCTGCCCACTACTTGCTGGGCAGGCTGAGAAATCAAAACTGCAGCATGGGGCTCTCACTATCCCCTCTAGACAAAACTGCGCCAAACATGGGGACCCCTGGGCTCTAGGAACATGTAGCGCACTTTTGGAGTCCTTTAGGCTCTTACACAATACATGGGCCCTCTGGAGCTCTCTGGCTCCTCCAAGAAAAAAAATGCCCCCAACGGTGGAGCCCTCTGTCTCTTAAACTGAATGTACCCACAAAAGGGGCAACCACGGTATCGCTGGACCCCCACTGGGGCCTTTTAAACAATTATGTCCATCGGTGGAGCCACCTACACTCTGGGAGCAATAGGGGGCGAGAAATGCAGGAATGTACATGGGTCCCTCTGGACCCTTTCCCCAATGGTGTGCCCCTTCAACAATCAGGCATGGGCATCTCTGACGACCATGGTGCAGCTGCCCTCTGTCCATCGGGGCAGCTAGAACGGTCACTACAGCCCGGCACCACTGCAGGGCCTGGAACTGCCCTGTTATGGGTATTGGGGAGGGCGGGCACTGCCAATGTGGGCCTCTCTGGACCCGAGCAAACACTTGGGGCCAAACATCTGTGCCCTCCACTCGAGGGCAGCTCTGTTCTTCCCCCAGCCAGATTTTACTCACCGGCTCGTCTCTCCCACAGGGGCCGTCTCTTCTTTAGGGCCTACTGGCGGGGCTCTGTCTCCGGGGCTCCCTTGCCCGTGGGAGCCCCACCACACATCACGCATCACCCCAGGATGAAGCGGGTCTTTTCCCGGTCCCCCAACTGGGGACCGGGACTCCGGGAACGAGCCAGTTAGGCTCCGCGCTGCCTCCTCCTTCCTCCCCCGGCGTCCTCTTGTGGCAAGCATACCCCAGGGCTCCAATTCTCTCACGGGAGTCCCGCACCGGCGCTCCACACCTTTCCCTACTCCCGCTGTATCACTTCCGCTTCCGTTGTAGGCCCCGCCCACAACCAGGCGGGCTGCAGCCGGTGGCGGTGATCTCCGTGTTTGCCTGGCTGCAATGAGGGGTAGGCTCCCTCGGGCCTCAAAAAATATACAGCGCGGTGGGTACCTGCATATAAAAAATACGCGGGTGGCACCCACTCAATTAGGGCACTGAAAACACGGGCAAAATGCAAGGTAGGCTCCTGCTTGTGAACAACAAAAATAAGCAGGCAACCTGCGATCAAAGCGCCCTGAGCGCTAACTGGATTGCACCCATAATTACCGGAGAGTGCAGAACCTCCCAAAAAAAGGGCGGGGCAACTCCTCCAAAGGTTTCTGCAGCACAGCGCTGCGAAGAGAAGGCAAAGCGCTCCCCTGTCTGGCATCAAAACAGTCCAGCAAAGCTCTCTCATGCCAAAAAGGATCATTGGGCAAAGAAACGGAGCAACCAGCTCCTCAGCAAAGGGAAGTCCCTCAGGCTTCCAGGGCATCCAGGTGCTGGACAGGGACCAGGGAGGCAAGCCTTCCCCTGGGCCCCAGCAGCAGCACGCCCCTGGTAGATTCTAGTCAGAAACAAGAACATTTTACAAGAGGTCACAGCCTCTTTTTATACACAAAAATCCCTTTGTCTAAAGGTGCAGGGTAGGGGCAAAGCCAGACGCAGCTGGTTTGGAGCACTCTGATGGGCTCAGCCCCTCTTACTATTCACTGGCCATGCTAGGGTCATTAGACGCACCACAGGGGGCAGAGCCAGCATTGTGTGGGGAAAGCCCAGCCCTATTCAGGTCCCAGGTGCGGCCCTTCCCTCACATCAGCATGCTAATCTCAACACTCAGGACCGGGGCAGACCCAGATCAGCAACATCTCAGTGGCACAAGAGTAAGAGTCAGCCTGAGACACCAAGAAATACTGCAATGCAAAAAAGTGCTGTGTCGAGCCGAACAGAAAGAAATACCATGCAGCCTACCATTCTTAGCATGTTTACTAGGCGGGAGGGACAATACGAATGCAACCATCCAATAGCACGTTTGTACAATGCGAAGCTGACTAAAATGTTAGAACTGGACCTCCACCCTTTTTTTGTTGTTGAAGGGGTGGGTTTTCTGGAATTTGTGACAACCATCTGCCCAAAATGGAAGGTTCCCAGCCGCTACGATTTTGCCAGAGTTGCTGTTTAAGCACTACATCACGACGTGCTGGAACTGCTTGGAAAAGCCTTAAAACAGAGTGCTGTTCAGAGTATCCTCTTGACAACAGACATGTGGACCAGTTGCCAAGCCACTGATTACATGTGCATCACTGCACACTGGATCTCTTTTTCGGGTACTAGAGAAAAGATATCTGCAGGTGTTGACACTGCTGAGATTTTTAATGACACTCGCAAACATGCAACTGTAGCCATGTTTTCTATGGAAAAATCTCATACTGCTGCAAAGAGTTTGGATGAGTTTAACAGCAAGGTCTTTGAGTGGCTGCGACCAAGAGGGCTTAACATTGGTTTTGTTGCCACAGACAATGGAAGTATTGTAGTTAAGGCCATGAAAGATGGTGGCTATTTCAGGTTCCCGTGTTTGGCACACTGAATTAACTTTGTTGTTCAAGAATTTCTGAAAAACGAAAGCAAAGTCAGCAACTTACTGACCACCTGCAGAATATGCACACATTTCAACCATTCTTTTAAAGCCCGAAGGCAGCTGAGGGCCATTCAACGTGAGCATAAAATGCCAGTCAAAGCACTCATCCAGGAGGTGCCAACACGTTGGAACTCAACTTATTACATGCGTGATCATCTATTCGAGCAGTACATACCACTTAATGCTTATGTCATGACAAGAAGATTAGGGGATCCTACTGTGAAAGCCATGACCGTTGAGATGTGCCAATGGGACCTCGTTAAATGCTTGACAGAGATGCTACTTTCTTTTGAGGTCTTCACACGTGAAGTCAGCAGGGAGGACTGTACTATGGGCCAAGCTATCCCATTGTTGTACATGCTAGAGCAACAGCTGAAGGAGGTGTCTGAAATGTTCGAAGGTATGGATGACAAAGTAGACGTATGGTATTTGGCGGACGCCTTAGCCGTTCTCTTATATGAAAATACAAGGATTCAAAATAAGATTGTGTCACATCGACATTACATTACTGCCACAATTTTGGATCCACTGTACAAATTATTTCTGAACAGTAATGCAGTAATTCCTTTTTCAGAAGTGGATGTTGCCAAGTACAAAATTTAGAAAACGAACGGCTCCTAATTAGAGGCCTGCCACCCCAGAACAGAGCAGGTACTACAGGGCATCCAGAGTCAAGTTCTACTTCAGAGCATGAGAGCAGTGCGTTTGCCTCCCAGCAGTCACCAACATTACCAATATTAACATCAACAATAGCACCAACAGGTTCATCAGCCACACCAAACAAAATGGTAACTGATTGGTTTCTACGGAAAGGGATAGGTAAGTCCATTGCTGATGCATAGTCAAAAGAGGTCAAGCAAATCGGAGCACCCCTGAACATTGAGTGGACAGTCCAGGCCTGTTTGGATGACACAACAGAGGTTTTCATGGAGCAAAGCCCATTGGTGTATTGGTACGGGAAAAGAAGCCAATGGCCAGTGCTCAGCAGGCTGGCGATAAAGAATCTGGCTTGCCCTGTCACAAGTGCCTCTTCTGAGCGTGTTTTCAGTGCTGCTGGTGCCATTGTAACTGTGAAAAGTACCAGTCTCTCGCCCAAAAGTGTGGAGAGGTTAACCATGATCAAATGAATCAGCACTTCATACAACCGGAGTACAAAATATGTGAATCACAGCAGGAAGAGGAGAGCGACTCAGAAGACATAAGTAGTGGGTTACATGACCTACTTCTGTCCGAACCACCAGAGTTTAAGGATGAGCTCCTCCTCCCTGATAACTAGGCTTTCAAATTGTTACTTTCTTCCTTACTTTATTTGTGCGTGAATCTGTCTTTCTTGTTCAAATCAAATCACAACAAATGCATCACCACTGTTTTCTATTTTTGTTTACCTATTGGAGTTGCACATCTGTGCATTTAACTGTCCACTCCACTCCTTAGAGTTCTGCTCCATTTTCCTGACTCACCCTAAATACATTTCCATCAAGCCAGAC
The DNA here is from genome assembly GCF_964263255.1 of Lissotriton vulgaris. NCBI lineage: Eukaryota > Metazoa > Chordata > Amphibia > Caudata > Salamandridae > Lissotriton > Lissotriton vulgaris. The sequence goes on from NW_028251274.1 coordinate 38,519, forward strand.
ATTGGATGGAGATAGAGAATAGTACAATAAATGTTGCCTCTAACAGTCCCTCCATAAGAAGTGAAACGTATGTGACTATAGATATTTTCTGTTTTGTTTCTGAGCCAAAACTCATCACTGTCCTAAGTCTACCGTCTCTGTCTGCAGGTATCCACAACTCTTCACTGTCAGAACTTGAGCAGGCCTCCAAAAGTAAACTCATCCCTGTCAGAAGGCTCGGCATCTGATCTGAGAGCCAAAAAGAAGAGAAAGTCAGGTATGATTAATGAATGATGTCATGCATTATATTGGATGCTTGCTGACTCTGAGCGAATGTGCATGAAGTTGAACTATACTAGTTAATCTACAAAGTAAAAGTGACTTAAGTGACAGTCAATGTTTCCTTGTTGTTTAATAACCACATTGTACTCCTACTATGGCGCCATACCACCGGCGGCGGGGCCTGGCTGGGGCCCGGGGCATTGGAAGAGGCTGCAGCTGCTGATGGCCTTCAGTTTCCGGCACTGGGCCCTGGCTGCCAACTCCTTCCGCATTGGTTTTTCATGGGAAGGAGAATCTATCAAGAAAGAAACAGAATCGTAACCAATACTTTTAGCAAAACAGTAACACAAAATTTATTCAACAGATAGTTGCACAGTAGCACTAGCAAGCGCAGAACATAACATTTGTGGTAAGTATCTATCCTCCCACTTCCTCGGCCTCTAACATCTGTAGGAGTACTTGCCCTAGTACTATGGACCCCAGTACACAGAACACCAGTCTTTTTCTTATCTCTAGTTTAGCTACATTACATAACCTTGTTGTAGCCAGCATGCCAGCTTAGTCAGCTATGCTTGTGCCCAAGACCAACATACAAGTCAATACGTAGACTCCTGTTACTTTTATTTACTACTGTCTGCAGGTGGGGAAGCTTGCATTTTTCAATTTTGGGTGGCACTGGCCATACTCTCTCCGTTACATGAAGGGCAATTGTTCAATTTCACTTTCACTCTGCCCTGGCTACTACAAAAATGCAGATTAATATATATCTGATACAAAGATGATTGCTTATATATGAAATGACGACAATGTCACTACAGTAGCGGTCAGTGGTGGGAGTGTTAGCGGGTGGTGATGTGGGGAGGGGGGGCAGGGTGGGAGGTAGTAAACTATGGATTGCAGACAATTACTGGTAAGTAAACATATAGATAAATAAAACTAATTTTGTTGCACGCACTGCATTCATAATCCATAGTTTAGTACCCCACCATGCCCCTCCCCCTCCCCACATCCCTGCCCGCCAGCACTCCCACCACCGACCGCTACTGCATAAGGTACTTTATTCATTGATTGTGTAACCGACAGATAGGCCACCCTTTGCAGGCTGGCTAACACAATTAAAAATAAATTAACATAGGTAGGAAGTGGTCCTCGGAGTCAGAAGAAGGCGCTTGATAATATATATATGATGTGCTTGCAAACTACTGAGTCAACTGTATTCTGAAAATACTACTTTTATATATTCCCCTCTGGTTTGCTACTCTGGTGCAGTTTTGTTTACATTCTCTTCGAAGTAAGACTCTGCATCCAGTGACAGTCTCCACCTATGCTGTCTATGATGAATACATCCAGACATCTATCCATTAAAAGTAAATGTCTATCATTCTTTTTTATATTTCGCTTAACAAACCTTAGCTGGTTTCACCAACAACCACACATGCTTCCACTACTTCCTTCCTTGCTTTCGCTTTGAGTTTGACCCAAACACCGCTGATGATTTTTGATATCCAGTATCCACCCATACTGTGTCGCCCACCCAGGCAAGCATCTTCTTTCACCTTCCACCCATCCTTCAACCTCCCATGCATCTGATTCCTATCAGCCACCTGCATGCTGCTTCCAAAGTATCCTTCTCTGCTAGTCGTATTACATCTCGTCCGTCCTTTCTCCTTTCACCCTTCTTTCCCTGTTTGTTCAACACATCCATCAAGGTCACCTGATCTGACTATTAGTCTTCTCCATAAAACTTTCCCAGCTGAGCTGGAGTCAGATAGAAGAGGCCATTGGTTACTCAACTCACACTGGTAATGCTATTGCTAATGCATTGGTAATGTATGTATGTATGCATTGCACATTTGTATAGCGCAAGCTGTCACCCAAAGGGTATCCTGGTGCTTTGACTCTACTGAACCAGATACACAATCACACCGTTACACTGTCCTAGGGAAGAGGTAGGTCTTTAAGCCCCTTTTAAAAGATGGAAATACCCTTAGACTCCTCAAAGACAGGGGGAGGGAGTTCCAGAGTTTGACGGCTGCGTATCCAAAGGAGCGACCACCCATCCGTAGCCTCTGAATTCTCGGGACCACCACTAAACATGGTCTCGCTGCATGGTACCACGAAAAAAGTTTCTGCAGCATGACTGGTCCTTGATCGTGCAAAGCCTTAAAGACCAGGCAGGATGCTTTAAAGCAGATTTGCTGCTGAACTGGTAACCAGTGAAGGTCTTTTAACGCAAGGGAGGAGTAAGATGCGTGCGGCCTGGAAAGAGCGAGCTTCGCTGCCATGTTTTTAATACGCTGCAGCTTGCTAATCAAAGTGCTGGGTGCCCCCAGAAGCAGTGCGTTGCAGTAATCAATGCTGCTAAGGATAATAACGCGCATCATCTCTGGCCTGGTCTGAACTGGGATCAGGGGAAGAATTTTTTCGCAGAGTGCGGAGTAGCATCATGGAAGTGGAAATGGTTTTGTTAACAAAACCATCGAGCTGTAAATTAGGGCCGAACATAACTCCAAGGTTGCGAGCCGAGTCCGCCACCACCACTGTGCCCAAGGAGGATGAAGGCCAAAAGTCTGCCGGTAAAGGACGCGGGGTACGGTCAGATGAACAATACAGTACCTCGGTCTTTGAACCATTAAACTGGAGAGAATTGTTTCTCAACCAGTCTGCAGTGGCAGTCATGCATTGATGGAAAGTCTCCTTGGACACAGCGTCTTCTCCTTCAAGGGAGAAGATAAGCTGGGTGTCGTCAGCGTAGTTAATAACAGAGATGCCGAAGGACTTAATTAAACTAATCAGGGGACGCAGGTACAAATTAAATAAAATGGGACTAATCGCTGACCCTTGGGGCACACCCTGCCCTTCTCTCATGATGCCTGACCTGAAAGGCGGTAGAGCCACCACCTGGTGTCTATTCTGAAGATATGAGATTAGCCAATCATGTGCCAGTCCCGCTACCCAAATTTCCTCCAGCCTGCTGATGAGAGTGGAGTGGCTGACCGTGTCGAACGTGGCCGACATGTTGAGCAGCACTAAAAAGGCTGCCCGGCCAGTGTCGACACGGGAGCGAAGAGCATCCATCATGACCACCAGCGCCGACTCCGTACCATGAGCCGGCCAAAAGCTGAACTGGGCCACATCCAAACAGGTGTTACTTTCCAGAAAGCTGGACAGAGACTGGGTCACGAGTTTCTCCATGATCTTGACCGGGAAGGGAAGCAACGAGATTGGCCGATAATTCGCCAGACAGGTGGGGTCGAGTGTAGGTTTCTTCAAGAGGGGAGAGACCACTGCCAGCTTCCAAAACTCTGGAACCGTGGCAGTACTAAAAGACTGATGACAGATGGAATACAGGGGGCGAAAGAGTTCCTCCTGAAAAAGCTTCCAGAATTTATGGGGTAGTGGGTCAAGGGGAGAGCCCGAGGACACACCATTTGCTAGAGAGCAGAAATCATCGAACTGGGGAAGAGTAAAACTTTCCAGCCATGGATGACCTGTCAGGTCTTCTGCCTCACCTAAGATGAGAGTAGGTGCAGGGGCAGCTAGTGACTGGGGACAGGGAGTACCTGAATTAGAAAGTCCACTCAGGATAATGGCAATCTTATCCTCAAAAGCAGCTGCCAAAGTATCACATAGGGACTGTGAGGCCAGGATGTTGTTAGCCGCACAAGTCAGCCTGGAGAGGTCATTAACTATTTTAAACAAGGTCTGCGATTTGTTGGATGCCTGAAGCAGCATATCCTCTAGATATTTTGCTTTAGCGCACTTGATCTGGGCTTTGTAGTCCAGCATTGCTTGTTTGAAGAGGGATCTGGCAGACTCAGAGTAGTGCTTCCGCCATGCCCTTTCTGCCTGTTTTCACCGCAGTTTCAATTGGAGAAGGTTGTTAGAATACCATGGCATGGCAGGCCTACGTCCATCTCTTGATTCACGTAGGGGAACCAGGTTGTCCAGCGAGTTGGTGATTTGCTGACACAGACTAGAATAGCTCGCCTCCATATTCCCCTCCATTTCCTTCTACAAACCAGAGATTTTCAGAGCTTACAATGCATGTAACCAGTATTTCTACGTTCAATGTTGAGGGGTCTCCCAGAATTCACACAGATCTTTTGTCTTCTATCATGCACTTGTAACAAATGTTTACTGTTTTAATGTTATTCATTATGCTTTTGGAGCTGGCTGTAGTAATTTCATAGAACAACGTACAAAGCGTGTTATTTGAAAATAAATAAACCTTTTGAACTTACACATAGACTCTGGTATTTGGTTTGGTGTTGTGGACTTACACGAGTGAGTGAGCAAAAGGGTGTTATGTTCTGGGTTGTGTTATCATTGGGTATCTTTGTGTGGGGGTTCAGGACCTAATGAGACACTATAGCTAGTTGGTCACGGTATTGTTGGTTCTGAGTTCCGACTGAGGTATGAGGAAGGTCCAACCTCCCATCACCAACATCCTATTTTCTTGTGCATAGTTCTGTATATGGCTGTGTAGAATCCCCACAACAGTGGTAGTATGTACAACTATCCTAACAAAAATACTAGTCAAACATCTGGTTTGGCATTTTGTTGGTGGTGATGGAGCGGTAATTTCTTCTGGTAATTTCTCAATGCAAAACCCTCATGCTACCTCTAATTTACCGCTCAAAAGGTGTTGGGCCCTTCACACCATGAATTTACCTTCAGGAGACTTTAAAAAAAAACATGAACAGGAAAAATACATTTATTATTTTAAGCCAATAAAGAGAGTTGTTGAGTTTTAAAGGGTTTTATTTTCTAATCAAAAGTTAGGTTTTTCTGACCCTTTATTCATCAGTAACATCAATCAGGTTACAAAATTTGGAAAACAGGTAAAATAGCATTAGTACAGAACTTATTACAGTCTGCATATAAGCATTTCATGTAGGAAGGAAAAATGTGGCGCAGAATGTCATACAAAACTTTTAATGAGTCTCTAAGAAAATAGTTTTGCAAGGGTAATCAATAGTCTCCCTTTAAGAAAAATAAATGCATAAGTTGGACAAATCTTTTAAACCTAATTCTATCTATACACTGCTCTTCTGCATTCTGTCCGTTTCCAAAGAGCAAGCAGACCGCCCTTCGCAGAGAGGAATGTGGCCTATTGTGCCAAAATATGACGTGCCAGGATTTTGAAATAATCAACAGGGAAACCCTCTTATCAGACCCTCCTCGGAACGCCCAAAAAAAAATACCCGCCACGATCTCGTGCCTAACCCACAGAGATGCCTGTTCTAATCTGCGTCTCCTGTCAAGGCTCACATGCCCCCTCCTCCCTAATGTGCCCAGTGCCAGCTGGGTTAAAAGGAGCCGGTGGGAAAAAAATGACAAAGAGCTTTGTAGCACTTCTCCTTATCTGGGTGCTATACTTAGAAAATTTGGCAGAGTGCTCCGCAGCACTTAGGCTCAGAGACCTCGTCCCGGGTCCTCTGGCAGGGTGACAGAGTGCTTCGCAGCATCTATCTATGGGGCCTATTGTAGAGCGGTGGGTCAGTGTCTGGTCAGCTAGTCAGCCCAGACGGACAATTTCTTTAAGCTAAGCTAGGCTATTTATACTCTACTGGGACCCCTAGACCACCCACAAGTGTTGCAAGTGACAAGGTCCCATCTTTTGATTGGTCAAGGGAGGTGGTTAAGTCATTGTCACCACCCATAATTCTTCGTTCCCATAGTACGTGTTCACGTGACAGTACCCTCCCCTTAGAGTTTGGGTTCCCAGGCATACGTGTGGGAAAGGACAATAGAGCATGCAAAAGAGTGCAACATTGTATCATTATTAGACGTAAAAACAGCATCTTTTCAGGGGCGAAGGTGAGCGTTCCAGGAGAGTCCCAGCTTCGGTAGCCAACTGGCTAGGTTCCAATGCTGCAAGGCCCAGTTCTTAGGTCACGTGGGTGGGTCATGTGATGTAAACACATAATAAAAATAAAAAGAGGACATACTCTAGATACAGCACTAATGTGTACAATGTATACCATTTAATACTATAATGTTTACCTAACCCAGCTACTAATTTTAAAGCAGCTTTTTCTATTATTTATAATAACATGCAAAATAAATGTGCAATGTATAATAAAGCATATTATGCTTTAGTGTAAAATTTAAAAGCACATACAGTTAATGTAACACACACAGAAACATGTTATAAATGTTTTAGATACCTTTTCATGTACAAAGCATTTTAGCACCATGTGTAGTGTTTGGTGCAATATTATTTTCACACATTATAAAAAGAGGTGTTTTAAACTAAACACGTTTATTAAATATGTAACAAGCTAAAGTCTTTTAAAACAGGAAATAGTGAATTCAGATTGCAATAGATGAGCTAGGAAGGAGAGAAACACATTTTATTCATCTTTAAAGCTAAAAAAAAAAAAAGGCCACTTTTCTTTATACTGTAAAAACACATGTTAATTCAGCACAAGCATTTCAGAAAGACTAGGTGTCACTTTTATATTTTTCATGTGCCTTTGGTTTTAACTTGCACCAAAAAGGTGCGTGGCAATTTAAATGCAGTTTGTCTGAAGCACAAAAATAAAACAATGCCTGACTGCAGATGAAATCTGCTCTATCAGTGGGAATTGTCAAAGCCTCGAGATTAAAGAGGACCACCCAAAGAACTGGACCCAGTGGTTAGAGCTATTGGTCAATCTGTGCTTTATTCAAAAGAAAACTTTAAATAAAGAGTGGCCAAATTGGCAAGCTTAGCTACAGACAGATTCATAGTAGTAGTACAGAGAGTCATAGCAGAGGCAGTTAGAAGGAACTTAAAGGCAAGGATAACCAGAATTTGGATAGTCAAGGTCAAAGAAGCTTTTGTAAAAAATTGAATTAGGAAATGGAACCGTAATTAATAGTTTGGAACTAAATAAGTTGCAGTAAAAGTTAGGGAAATATAATTCTTAATATAACCACTGGAGGACTTACTGGGGCCAGCAGCAGGGCCCTCAGTAGAGGAGCGGTCCTCTTGTGGTTATCCCGCCGACTCGGACCCCGTCTTCTTGCTCCTGGGTGGTGCTGATCATGTAAGAAATAATAAAGAAAGAGACAAACATTAGTGAGTGCTGCAAAACAAATAAATCATTTAAAAAACGCTCCAAAAACATTTTAGGAAACAAAAATTGCAATAAAATTGACCTATATAATCAGATCGACTACTGGCTTGCAGGATTCACGGACCGTCTACTTATTTATGAACACTAATAAAATGTTCCATAATCATTCTGATTCTAGAATACAAATGAAGCCTAAGTACCACCTGACCCAGACCTCCTATTCCAGACAGGCCAATTGTTCAGTAAGTCTGCATTTCCATTTTACTTTTGCCTTCATAAATGCATAGATGAGAAGGAGGACAAATGCATAAATTTGTGCATACACCAAATTGATGGTTCGTTGTGTCTGAAGTTGTTCTGCTACTGACTGACAATGCTAAGCCTACAACTCACTAAACAAACTACCAAAGGTTCTACGGAGGACTGGGGTAAGCAGCACTCAGTGACAGAGGAGGCGTCAACCAGACCGTAAAAATATGAGCTAATACTAAGTAAACCTAGTATCCATTCACCACTCTAGCAAAAGCATTAACTAACTTCAGTTCTCTAAAGTAAACTCTTACATTATTCAGCCCTAGCTAGTGCAAAGTTGCAAACAAGTAAGCGTAGTGCCGAGCACCTGTGTCCTACAATCACAGAACATTTTAAAACGTAATTTACCTGCAATGTAAGCACCAGTAATTGTGTTATTCGTCCAAAAATTATACACAATACTTATACTATTATATATTAGCTATATTATATATATATTATATATATATATATATATATATATATATATATATATATATATATATATATATATATATTTATATATATATATATAATAATATATTAAAAAAGTATACACAATACTTATACTATTATATATTAGCTATATTATATATATTATATATATATATAAATTATATATTAAAAAAGTATACACAATACTTATACTATTATATATTAGCTATATTATATATATTATATATATATTATATAAATATATATATATTACTCACCAAGCATCATGACCTCGACACCTAGCAGGTCCAACCGGTCCTGCTCCTGGTCCAGGATGTCTGACCACTGGTGGCCAGCTGGTTGTGGGTGTGCCATATCCCTGAGCAGCAAAACACTGCCCGGCGCACCTTCGGCCACCAGCGGTGACGCTCCTGGGTAGGGTACCCGGAACCTGGCCTGCCGCCTGCTGCTAAGGTCAAGGGGAGGTGGCGCTGGATAAAAAAACAAGGGCGGCCACCTCCACCTTGCCGAAAAGCTGATGGGCCTGTGCCCCTACAGGGCCCATTCTGCTGCAAGGTAGCACAGGGCACAGGCACCTTGTCCTTAGAGCTGGTACTGCTGCCCTTGGCCATGGTTCTGGGGTGGAGGCGGAAAAGAAAAGTTAGGATAAAAAATAAAGTTAGGGGGAAGAAGTAGGAGCTTAAGGAAAGAAGTAAAATAAAACAGTAGAAAAGTAGAAAAAAACACAGTAAAAGTAGAAATAAAATGCTAAATATAAACTTAGGGACAGAGAGAGATAGATGATAAATAAAAAAAGTCAGAAAAAGTGTAAAAAAACTAAGGATTGCAAAGATAAAGTAAGGATAGAAAACTAGGCCCAGAACCATGGCATAGAGTGAAAAAACAAGATGGCCGCGCCCATCATGACCGCGTAGGTAAGTTCGCGCAAAATTTCCCGCGAGCACGCACTAATCATCATGAACAAGTAAATATCGTTCTTGAACATGACAAGCGCATCGCGAACAGGCTATACGTGACATGGAACAGGAAATAAGGCATCGCGAGTGGGTGGGACAATTGAAAAAACAAGATAGTCGCACCCATAAGAGACCGCATAGGTAAGATACTATCCCCTGAGTACCAAACAGCCCCAGAACAATCACAGCACGCTCCCGAACAAGAAAAACGTATCGCGAACGGTTTCGACAAGCAGCTACGCGTAGCTCACGTAGTGCAAGAATATCTTCGCGTAGCTTCGCATAGCGCAATTTTGCACACTACGCCCAGGGTTAGTGAGTACTAGTAGAATGGTGAAGATGCAGCACAAAAGTGTGCTTTGAAGGAAGCTCACATAAAGTGTTATTAATTAGGCTTCCTTTTTCTAGTTTGTACAAAGGTATACTTGAATGATGCTGCATGATTTTAGATAGAATGGTGAAGATGCTGCACAAATGTGTGCTTTGAAAGATGCTCATATAAGGTGTTATTAATTAAGCTTCTTTTTTCTAGTCTATACAAAGGTATAGTTGAATGAAACATGCTCATATAAGGTGTCATTAATTAGACTTCATTTTTGTAGTCTGTGGAAAGGTATAGTTGAAAGATGTCACATAATTGTAGATAGAATGGTGAAGATGCAGCACAATAGTGTGCTTTGAAAAATGCTGATATAAGGTGTTATTAATTAGGCTTCTTTTTTTGTAGTCTGTTGAAAGGTATAGTTGAAAGATCCCACATAATTTTAGATGATTCAAATTGTAGGTTTGTTCTTTGAATTTTTAAGGTTTGGATAGCATTATGATACAGATATATGTTCAAAATTCAAAATTCAAAATAGCTTTATTCGATTTTTGCACAAGAAAATCATAAAAGCACAATTTAATACAGCATAAAATTGAGTTAAAAACTCAGGTATAAAACATAAAAAGGATAAGTTACGAGAGTCTTTATACTGATCGGAAGTAACTATCAGAAATAAATCAGTTCATGGACGCTCTGCACCTTACTACAAATTTCAAGAAACTGGCAGCTGCAGTTATCGTGAGTTCATCCTCAAGCATGTATAGTTTGAGTAAGGCTGGCCTGCATTGTCTTAGGCCCCATACCTTCAGGAGTGGGAGTAGATGTTTCCTTCTTCCCCAGTCATAAAATTTGCAGAACAAAACAACGTGTATGTTGGACTGCTTAGAAACGTTGTCGCAAGGACAAACCACCAAGTCGGCAGACCAATCGTTTGTGGTGGGAAATGTTAACAGACGGTATAAGCAGTCCGTCCTCAACCTTGTTAGCCGCATTCTCGTGTAGGTCGAAAGAGTCGGGGAAAGATAGAGGGGAATGCCTGCATCATGGAGTAAAAGATTATGGTGGACAATCGATGATTTGTTTCCTTCAAGGTAGGAACGCCTATCCTCGAGCAGGCCTAGACAACGGGCCTTGAGATCCTTTTTCAAGATTGTTAGACACGAAGTAGGATTATCATACAGATCAGCTAGACCCAGTGATGTTAGAAATTTCTTGACATAGACAAGCCAGGGTATTTTCCTTGAGTCTGTTAAAGCCATACAGTCCTTGATCACATCTCGATTGAGGACTGTCTTTTCCGAGGACCATATTTTGTGCCATAGCAGAATTGGTGTGGACTTGACTATGTCAGAAATGTGTGCCCGGGCAAGCTCGTTGTGGCAGACTGTGGTAGAGATGGAGCGAGGGACAGCCAGCAGATATCTCATGAATGCGTTCTCGCTGGTTTGTATCTCTTGGCAGTCCGCCACGCCCCAGATTCCAGCACCATATGTTGCTGTGGAAACGCATTTGGCTGCATAAATGTCCAGCAAAATCCCAACCGGTTTCCCACCTAGTTTTGTTGCAAATTTCTTTAAGGCTCCAATTTGTCTTATGAAAGCCAGCTTGCGAGTATGAATGGCTGTATTCCATGACCCCTTGTTGTTAAAAAGTACACCCAAATAGCTAAAGGTTTTTGTAAGGCTTATCTTTGTTGCATTTATAAAGGTATTACATGAAATGTTCTTTTTGTTACTGCAGCACATTGTAAAAGTTTTGCTCACGTTAATCTTAAGGCCTCTCGAGCCCATGAATGTAGAAAAGGCTGACAACGCTTTTTGTAATCCTAGTTGGGTCCTGGACATAATGACAGCGTCGTCCGCGTATAAGAGGATTGGGACTGCCTGGCCATTTATTTTAGGATAGTCGACGTCCAATTTCGCCAGACAATCAGCAACACTGTTAATATAAAGATTAAAAAGAAAAGGGGAGATATATGTATGTATGCTTTTAGTTATATGGTGAGACTTTTACTAAAGATATGTGAAGAATTCCTTATCTGTGTTCCAGTATATTGTATCTCAGTAGTCCTGCAATCACCCAAGAAGTACACATGCGCTTATAAATTCAACCGGTCACTTGCTATTTAGTCATGTAAATCCCCAGACATTATCCCTGCAGTCATGCAATCGCCAATCTGTTACCCATGTAGTCCTTTAATCCATATGCACTCGTCTTGTACTTATGTAATCATTCAGCCAGTACTCATGTACTTTTAAAATCACCCAGTCACTACCTTTGCACTCCTGTAATCAGTCAGGCAGTATCTAAGTAGTTCAGTAATCACCCACTGTACTCATGAAGTTATGAAATCACCCACTCACTTGCTATGTACTTCAGAAATTCACCAGATATTTCCCTTGCAGGCATGTAATCATCCAGGGTCTAGTCATGTACTTTCCCTACAGTCATGCGATCATGCAGGCTGAAAGTATGCAGTCACCTAATAACCTACACACTACCCTTGCAGTCATAGAATCACCCATGCCCTTCTGTTGCATTCATCTATTCACCTAGGAAGTACTCAATGACTCATCAATCCCTTCAGGTGCTATCTATACACTTATCCATGCAGTCAATGTGTATGTTTGCACTTATGCAATTAGCTAGTCAGTATCCATCTTTTCCTGCAATTGTCTAGTGATAAACCTTGCACTTATACAAAGCAGGCTCGTGCCACAGCTGATATCTGCCCTGAGTAAGAGAGGGTGTCTCTAACCATACTCCCAAATTCATGACCTTGGCCTTGGGTCGGAGTAGGTCCCAACTCCTCCGGCCACCACAAATGTGACTATATAGAGGGCTGCTTGCCAACTACCATCACCTCCGTCTTTGCCGCATTCAGCTGCAGGCAGCTGAACTTCATCCAGTTATCAAGCTCACCCAAGCAAACCTTGAAATCAGATGCTGTTCCTTCCCCCTTTTGCTCCAGAACAACAATCAACTGTGCATATGACACCAATTTCACCCCATGTCTCAGCACAGTATCTGCCAGGGGGCACATTTAAATATTAAATAGGGTAGGGCTAAGGGCCGAACCCTGTGGTACCCCTTGAGACAAAGGAAAAACTATGGATTTAAGAGGATGTTGTAAGACCTGGAAGGATCTGTTCTGCAGAAAGTGTTTGATCCACTCCCATGGACTGCCACCGACCCCGTCCTCCCCCAGCCATTCCAACAGAAGGCTGCGGGAGACCGTGTCAAATGCAGCACTCAGATCCAGAAGGATCAGTGCAGTTGTTCCTCCCTCATCTACTGCAGGTTTCAAGGCCTTCAAAGCTAGAAGTAAGGCTGATTCAGTTCTGTGAAGCAGCCTAAAGCCAGACTGAGTTTCATGGAGAACACATCTTTCTTCCAAAAAGATGGACAATTGGCTATTTAGATGTTTCTCTGCAATCTTGGAAAAGTAAAGGAGCAAGGATATGGGTCTCACATTTTCTGGAAGAGCAGGGTCAAGAGAAGGTTTCTTTAGCAGTGGTACCACCATAGCATGTTTCCAATTGTTAGGAACCTGCCCCGAACTGAAGGACATGTTCAAAAGTTTGGGAAGGACCGGTGCAATGACTTCTTTCCCTCTCAATAGAAATTTCGGGGGATCAATTCCAGGGGAGACCCAGATTTGACGGCTTCCATAAGTTTTAGGACATCACTTTCTACAGGAAGGTGAAAAGGAAACCTGTCCTCAGTCCCGAAACCTCTATAGCTGGCGCAGAAATATAGTTCCTTCTACTTTCAGTGAAAGTAGTGTATATTTTTTCTATCTTACCCAGGAATAAATCCGCAACTTTATTACAATAATAAGTAGAGACAGGCAATGCTCCTGTGACACGTTCTAAAGAAGACAGCTGTTTCACTACATTAAAAATATTCTTAGTGGAATTTTTCACTGATTCAATTTGCTCTCCAAATTTGTTGATGGTAGGACTTGAGTGCTACCAAGTATTTCAACCTATTTTCATTCAGATAATTCCCCTTCCACCAGCGCTCAAGGCGTTTACCTTCGGTTTTCAATAGTGCCAGTTCCGCTGAAAATAATTTTTCTGAAGGGGTAATACGGGTACTTTTACAGGGTTTCAAAGGTATTATGGAGTCCACTGCCTCCTTAATCAATAGAAAGACTTAGAACTCTGCTATCTGGGTTTCAGCCCCTAATTCTGAATTGCTTGAAGCCAACTTGTCCCTAAAGGAATCATGGGTTAGAGCGGCCCATTTCTAGACCATTATGGGCTCAGAACGCTATCTCCGATTACAGAGGACCTTTCTAGGATTCACAATCCTGAAAGGGAAGATTGAGTGGTCGAACCAGAGTACGGGCATAGGTAACAATGCTTCTACCTGAGCACTGTTAGTGAAAATATTGTCCCAAATATGCCCCTAATATACGTGGGGGTGTGTACTAATGGTTTTAAACCCATAGCTTCTAGTCCTCTAGTTAACTCCTCAGTTTCTCTACTTTCTCTATCTTCGAAGTGAAGATACAGATCTCCCAAAAGAATAACATTTGGGTAGTGGATAGTGTAGGGGAGCACTATCTCCACTAGATCATCAAGAAATGCTCTTGCCGGAACAGGGGGTCTATAGATAAGAAGCCCTACAACTGATCTTACACTATTGAGAGTCATATTAAAAAACGCTGCTTCACAGTCAGACATCAGATGTTTGGACATACTTATCTGAAATTCGTTCGTGAAATCACGGCCAGTCCATCCCCCCTCTGCCCGGATCTATCGACCCTAGAGATAGCATAGCCTTCGGGCAGTGCCTCCAAAAATCTCCACTAGAAATAGCCCAGCTGGTTTTTGGTCAACAACTTGGTCATAGTTTTCTTGGCTTTGTTTACTCAAAGATCCACTGTTTAAAGATAGACAAAGTAAGGGGTATTTTACTGATCCCAATGCCTCCACCCTTTCCCTTTCCTCTGCAACTGATGTCAGCAAGAAATAACAGTTCCTGCAGCCCCCCATTCCGGCACCGACTGCAATTGAGTGAAGGCAGTCAGGATCCACTGCATTTCTAAGGGCCACCAGTCCAGCTGCGGAGTAAAAACCTGTGTCATGTATGGAAGATCGAGGAGTCCGGCCAATGGTGCCGTCCAGGTGCCGACAGGCGCAGACGGGCTTGCCTTTGGCATGCCTTCGGCATGCCCGCTGTGCACCCGCTTGATCATGTGCCTAAGTACTGAGTGTGCTGGGAGCACCGGACCGCTCCCACAGCACCAAACATTCTGCACCAGAAGTGGGTAAGTGGGGAGTCCGGAATTGAAGCCAATAGGCTGAGGGTATGACACAACGCCCTCCACACAAACGGCACCAGCCACGGCATACCAGGGAGAGAGTACCCTTGGTAAGATCAGGACCGTATGACCAGACTCATGGTGAGAAGCCCCCCACTCTTCCCAACACCTCCTAGAGTAAAGGCAGTGTGAATAAAACTATGAAAAAGTTTCAAAAGGTTTAAAAACATTTAAAATACAGTTAATCTATCAGGTTAAGCAGTTAAGCAATGAAGCGCACAACGATATCCGGGCAGTGCCAATGAATTACTGGTGTCCGCTGCGTGCCCCGCTTGATCATGTGCCTCAGTAGTGTGTGTGCTGGGAGCACTAGAGCTCTCCAACAGCATCACACACTCTGCGCTGTAAGTGGGTAAGTGGGGAGGCCAGAAGTGAAGCCAATAGGCTGAGGGTACATCACAACGCCATCCACACAAACGGTACCAGCCGTGGCTGACCAGGGCGAGAGTGCCCTCAGTAAGATCTAGTACATGTCTCAGTTTCTAGGTTTTACTATATTTCAGAAATATTGTATACATATTTGTTTTAGATATCATGATGATTTCAAAACGTAGAGATATATGTATGCGTGCTTTTAACAATATGGGTAGAGTAACTGAGGAGCACTTGTGAACCTCTTCAGAGTTATGAGTAGGCCCACTGGAGTTGTACGAGTGTTTGGCTACACCAACTTTTGAATAATTATACATTATCTGCATTAGGCACAGAATTTATCATCTGTGTTCTAATCTGCATATTTAACGAAAAAAAGCATTGTTTCTAGCTCAAATTGTCAAACATTAACAAAAATGCAGTGACAAGTGTTACAGCGTGGTGCAAGACCCTTTGTAAACCTAGAATGGCCATTTATTACTTGTTGCTAAATGTGGGTATTAAATTGGTACTAATTGTGTGCAAGCCACTGATGCTTCCCTCTGCGTCCTTGTTGCCTCTTTATGCATTTCTGTTACTTCTTTGTGCATGTTTGTTTCTTTTTCTGCACTTCTTTTCTCTCTTCTACTTTCTGAACCTCACTTGCCTGTTTTTGCACCTGTATTACCCTTTCTGCAATTATTTTGTCTCCTTCTGCACTTTACTTGCCTCTTTCTGTAACTCTCTTGCATCTTTCTGTATCCCTCTAGCCTCTTTCTGAACCTGACTTGCTTCTTTCTGCATCCACTTTAACTGTTTTGCCTCTTTCTACACCTCTCTTACCTGTTTCTGAACCAATTGTGTGCCTTTCTGTATCTCTGTTCCTTGTTTGTTCACCTGTCTTGTCTGTTTCTGTACCCTTCGTACGTCTTTCACAACCTCTGTTGCTTCTTTATGCAGTTCTGTTCCTCTTTCTGCACCACTTCTGCCTCTTTATGTAACCTTCTAGTCTCATTCTGCATATCTCCTAACCATTTCTGCACTCCTGATGTCTCTTTTTACAGCTCTGTTGGTTCTTTCTGCACCACTTTTGCTTAGTTTCGTAGTTTATTTGCCTCTCTGTACACCTATGTTGGTTCTTTCTGCACTGCTCTGTCTTCTTCCTACATCTTTGTTTTATATTTCTCCATCCTCTTCCCTTATTCTGCACCCTTCTTCAGTCTTTCTGTAGCTCTCTTGGTTCAGTCTGACCACCTGTTCCCTCTTTCTGTACCTCTTTTGCATGTTTTTTCAACTCTCCCCTCTTTATGCAGTTCAATTGCCTCTTTCTGTACACCATTTGCCTATTTCTGCTCCTCTTTTGTTTCTTTTGCAGTAGTGGGTTTTTTTCTGGACCTCTCTTGCAAATTTCTGCACCCCTCTCATGCAATTATAAAAACACCAATGCATTTGCCATGCAGTCTCACAGTGATGCAGGCACTGGATATTTAGTACTGTAATCATTCAGACTTTACTGCTGTATATTTTGTTTCTGCACCTCTCTTCACTTATTTTGCAGCTCATGTGTAATTCTGACCATATTCCAAAACCCATATGCATTTGTTTGTAGCTTTTAAATAGAAGGTATTTTTTAAAGTAATCGATAAGCATATTTCTATATAATTATTTTATTAATATTACATTATTTAAAAAAGTTCTTTTTACAGATATTTTTCATTATTATTAAGAGAGATTTACCATGACAAAAAAAGGACAAAAAGAGAAAACAAGACAAGAAACAGTACCATTTAAAGAAAAGACCAAATCAGGAATTAGATGAACTACAACATGTGGCAAAAATGAAAAAGTCTTGTGGCAAGAGAACAAAACAATGTATTAAAAGACTTTCAAGGACTAGTAAGGGTTTTGAAAATGCTGAAAATAGAAAGATTACTTTTAGAACGAAGAAGAAAGAAATGAAAAAAGGACAAAGTAGTGGAAATTCAGGAAATGAAAAAACAACCTATGTTAGAAGAAGGATGAAAGAATATCACAATATTAAAAAACGTATGTACAAATGTAGAATAGTACAACATTTATTTAGAGATTGCATGAACTATAAAAAAAAGATCTGCATTTTATAAAAAGAAACAAGAGATTGAAAGTATAGTTGAAAAGGCTTTTGAATTGGAAAGTAGATTGTTTGAAAAGAATGCGAACTGTGGATAAACCAATGCATTCTATGATGGACAAAAGTAAATAGAAAAGAATAATCAACAGAACTAACTTTTGTAAAAAAAAAATGGGTGAATGGTAGAAGAACCTTTTTTAAAGAAGAGAGCTATTTTCAAAACAATACATCAGTTTACACACTTGATACCAGTGGTCGTGCTTATGAAGTAAAGAATGGTTGTGAAATTGAAAAAGAAAAGATGGTTCCCAGAAATGTGGAAGAATTGATAGCTGAAGAAGTTCAATGAAGATGTTCACAAGCTCCAGTGTATACATGGGATTGTAGATGTATTTGTACTAAACAACAGGAGTCTATTAATATTTTATGAAATTTCTTACAACAGTATAATTCAAATTCAAATAATCTTTATTTCTATCATAAAAGATCATAAAAGATGTACAAACAATTTTCATCATTAAAAACATTATAACATATGCTATAAATTTTAAAAAGTTACCCAGGCTCATGATTACAATCTAGAAACTAGAAGATAGATTTTGGTTAAAAAAGAAGGAAATGTTCATGCAGCTTTGGTGTCTCTGATAATTATTGCACGTATTCGCCACATTGCCGTCAGGAATTTTGCCATTACGAACACTGTTGGAGCTGATAAATCTGTCTTAAGGACTCTGTAGGCCGGAGCATTAGTTCGAAAGCCCAAGTTCCTTAAATAAGGGACCAGTATACTAAAAAAAGTATTAAACAAAAGATTAAGATGTTGCAAGGACTAGATACTTGTAAAGTGAAAACAAATACTGGCTTTCAAGGTAATTCTCTGGCTTGTCTTTCAAGAAAAGTGTGCCAAAGTGTTTTTCATCATTTGAGAATGTTAGCAGTACATCACTCTGCAATGTGGAAGTTAGTAAGAAGATTTGCTATGTAAAAAGTCCTGCATTATTTTTAAGTGAAATAAACACTGCTCTTTTGCATAGGACAGTATCGGATGTAAAAAAAAGTTGTCATGATATAGAGTTTTGTTTCTTTAGTACTGGAGAAGAGTGTACACAAAGTGAGAGTTTGATAAGTGGACATGCTGAAGAGGAGGTGGAAGACAGTACTACTGAGAAGGTTGTAGAAGAAATTAACAAGGTTTAAGGTAATTTGTTCTGAAAAAGCAAGCTATCTTTGTATGTTGACTTGTATTTAAAAAGTGAAAAGGAAAACAATGATAAGTGGGAGGAATTTGGTGCTTATTTGCTGGTGGAAGGTCATTTGGAGTTGGGTAGTGAACAATGAATTTGTAAATATTATTATAGCAAACTAGCAGAAAACAAAATACCAGCTAGAGCTGTACATAATACCCTAGAGTTGGTAGCTATTCCTGCAGAACTGGTAGATTTAAATATGTATGAGTCCATACTGATTTAATCTGTGCACCCGTTTCAGGCTATTGTTCGTATGGAGCCTAAAACAGATAAGCTGCCTCCATCACATTTACAAAGAGGATTAAAAGGAAGAGTTGTGTATTTACCTTAAGATTTAACCCCTTCCATGCTGATGACGGCCCCCAACAGTCATGCACTACGGTGGGCGTGTGCTGATGACGGCTGGGGGCCGACAAGAACTCGCCCACTGGTGATTCTGCCGCACAGGCGCAGAATCGCGGCCGCGCCCAAGGGGTTAAAGAAAAATATTGAAACTATTGGTTTAGAGAGAGATGAAGCTGAACAAAGAGTTGGAAAATGTGGCAAGAGTTATTAGATGTCACCAAAGTTCAAAAAGCTACGTTTTAGCTTATTAAAATCAATCTTTATTACAATAATGTATATCTGGAAGAAAAAGAAATAGTCTTAGGAGATGATAGCAAAGTTTACTGTGGACAAATCGAAAAAAGTGGACATCTCAATGAGTGAAGAAATTTATAAACATTTTAGTGTACATCCTTTACATTCAAAGGAAGTGATTGGAAACACTATTGAATTATTGCAAATGAAGAAAGAGAAGGGAACTCCGATGAGTGTTTGGGAAAGAAGTTTAGAAACCCGTTGTTTTCCACAGCTCTTCCCCACTGGAAAAGGCGGACAATATGATGAACAACCCGTGCAGATTCCAGCTTCAGAATATCGTACAACAAGATTGTAATTAGAAGTTCGAAGATTTCGACAATGTATTCCATATATCTTTCATCTTCTGTTTGAAAGTGACTTGTCTGGACTTTCATATGCAGTGAACCACATATTAAAACTGGAGTTCATCTTACAGATGTTTCTGCAAAGGAATTTATGGACAAAGTACAACAAAGAGACAATCATTTAGAATCTCAATTGATTAATTTGATGGTGTGTCAAAATTGTACTAATGAGTATTGGTATCGTCATCACGGAGAACTTAAGGACCTTAGGAACTCCTACATGATTTGTTACATTAAGCTGTGCATATGGGACAATTTACTTGAATTTCTTCAAGAAGCAAATTCAAATATTAAAAACACTAAATTCAAGACAGCTGGAGAACTGTGTTGCTTAGATCCTGTAAATGTGTGCAGTTATTTTAATCATAGGTTTCAAGCTATGATGTCTTTTATCCCCAAAAAAATTAAACCACCTCTTGGAAAAGTTATTGATTTATTTTGGAGAAAGAAGTACCAAGCTAGTGATGCTCCTCATATACATTTGCTTTTATGGATCAAGATGTACCTACATTTGGAACTGATTCTGATGAGACTGTTTTATCTTTCAATGAAGACTATGTTACACGTGGTATTCCAAAAACAGGAGAAGAAAATACCTCAAGACAACAAGTTTTACTTTTCAAACTCATCAATGTGGGAAATATTGTTGTCATAAATACAAGTCAAAGGAACATTTTTATACAAAATGTCATGTTGGATTTCAACGTCTAGTAATTTCCAAAGGAAGAGTCAACAGTTTCATGTCAGAATTGAGGAATACTATAACTCAAAAATCTCCAAAGAATACTCACAATATTAAAAATATAAAAAAGAAGTAAAGATTCAAAGTATATTAATAATTACAATCCAGTGATTTTGTCGATGGGGAATGCAAATATGGATATTAAGTATGTTGCAGCTAATTCGATTGCTGTTGCTCGCTATGTTACATCATACATAACAAATTCTGAAAAGACAGAGTTGAAAATTTTTTCGCAGGAGAAGATTGTACAGCTTTATTTTAAAGATGCTTACCCATTGAGAGATTGGATCCTACGAATGTTCAGATAGGTTGACATCAGTAAGTTTATATTCAAAGTCAAGAGGAATCATTTGAGTAAGTCTAGGCCTTGCTGCAACACAAAATCGAGTATTGAAATCTGTACAAGAAATTGAATAAACATTAAATTAAGCGGAAAGTACAGATTTGAAAAAACAATCATGTTGGATACGTACTATCCTAAAAGAACTCCACATCTGGAAAACATATGTCTCTATGAAATACTGCAATATTACAGCTTTAAGAGAAATGTTACAGAAAATATAAATGAAGAAAAGTATGCAGTGATTAGATGGAATGGATGTTTGGTAAAACATGCCAAAAGAAATCTTATTAATCACAAGATATTCAGTTGTGATACTCCAGATATAAGGGAAAGTTTCTATTTAGCACTACTGCACCTCTTCAAGCCTTGGCGTACTGAAATGGAATTACTTGGAGATTTTAAGTGCTAGGAAGATTCTTTTAATGCATGTAAGGATAGCATTAAATGCACAGTTTTTCCAAATTATCTACAAATGTTGAATGAAGAGATTGAACAAGAAACTACTTTCCAGCTGAAATTGCTAGAGACAGATAGACCATGGTTTACTTCATGAAAAAAAAGAATGTAACTGCACATCATTTAAACCTATTCGAATCTATAACAGTGGTCAAGCTGGTACAGGAAAAAGTTTCTTAATTAAAGTTTTGACCAGTTATCTATAGAAAACCACTAAATCACATTTATCTTGTAAACCGCTCCAACTGCGTTAGCAGCACACAACATAAAAGGGAATACATTACATTGTTTACAGATGCTACCAGTTGAACGTGAAAATAAGTTGGAATATCACAAACTAAATGGAGAAGCTTAAGAAGTTTCAAGAGTACTAACTGATCATTGATGAGGTGAGCATGTCTCAAACTTAATGTTTGCCTTTGTACATTTAAAAATGCAGCAGATTTTAAAAACAGATTTTGATGTTTTATTTGGAGGAAAACATGTAATTGTATTCAGAGACCTACTACAACTTACTCCTTCAAAAGGACAACCAGTTTTTAAGACACTTGGCATGAAGACACAGGGAAATCATTGGGGAGTATTGGAAATGTCAACATTTGGTCTTATTTTGAATATAAAGAACTTATTAAGAACATGCGATAAGCAAGTGAAGAACATTATGGAAGCATTCTTCAAGATATAAAAATTGGTGTTTTGACAAAACATGTGTAAAGAAGCTTTGCAATGTCGGCTACTTACAAACTTGTTTCCAAATGAAAATGTTCCTCCTGAAATAATATACAAAAAAAATGGAGAAAAGAACTCTGTAATTTGCCTAACGCCAAAACTGCAAAAGTGTTCTACATTCAATGAAGAACTTTTGAAACTGAAAAAACAACAAATAAGGAAATGGAAGCCATTGATCAAACAGAATACGAAGGAATTACTATTATTTTGTCCGAAGAATTTAAATCAAAATTGGATTCTTTGGAAAAGTCCATATCTAAGACTGCTGGTTTTGAAAAGAATTGTATGTGAAAACTGTCGGGTAATTTTACTGTGTAATTTGAATGTAGAAAATGGTTTAGTAAATGGACAAGTGGGGAAAATTATTGATTTTGTTAATTATTCAAATAGAGATGAAATTTAATTTTTGAAGATTAAATTTGATCAGATTGAAGAGGTAAAACAGATTGGACGTTGTTCTGTTCGTTTTTTGCTTTTTAAAGACTTGCATCTTCGCAGACAACAGTTTCCTCTTTCTTTGGCATATGCGGTGACCACTCAAAAATGTCAAGGTTTAAGCCACAGCTGATATCTGCCCTGAGTAAGAGAGGGTGTCTCTAACCATACTCCCAAATTCATGACCTTGGCCTTGGGTCGGAGTAGGTCCCAACTCCTCCGGCCACCACAAATGTGACTATATAGAGGGCTGCTTGCCAACTACCATCACCTCCGTCTTTCCCGCATTCAGCTGCAGGCAGCTGAACTTCATCCAGTTATCAAGCTCACCCAAGCAAACCTTGAAATCAGATGCTGTTCCTTCCCCCTTTTGCTCCAGAACAACAATCAACTGAGTGTCATCGGCATATGACTCCAATTTCACCCCATGTCTCAGCACAGTATCTGCCAGGGGGCACATGTAAATATTAAATAGGGTAGGGCTAAGGGCCGAACCCTGTGGTACCCCTTGAGACAAAGGAAAAACTTTGGATTTAAAAGGATGTTGTAAGACCTGGAAGGATCTGTTCTGCAGAAAGTGTTTGATCCACTCCCATGGACTGCCACTGACCCCGCCCTCCCCCAGCCATTCCAACAGAAGACTGCGGGAGACCCTGTCAAATGCAGTACTCAGATCCAGAAGGATCAGTGCAGTTGTTCCTCCCTCATCGACTGCAGGTTTCAAGGCCTTCAAAGCTAGAAGTAAGGCTGATTCAGTTCTGTGAAGCAGCCTAAAGCCAGACTGGGTTTCATGGAGAACCCGTCTTTCTTCCAAAAAGATGGACAATTGGCTATTTAGATGTTTCTCTGCAATTTTAGAAAAGTAAAGGAGCAAGGATATGGGTCTCAAATTTTCTGGAAGAGCAGGGTCAAGAGAAGGTTTCTTTAGCAGTGGTACCACCATAGCATGTTTCCAATTGCTAGGAACCTGCCCCGAACTGAAGGACATGTTCAAAAGTTTGGGAAGGACCGGTGCAATGACTTCTTTCCCTCTCAATAGAAATTTCGGGGGATCAATTCCAGGGGAGACCCAGATTTGACGGCTTCCATAAATTTTAGGACATCACTTTCTACAGGAAGGTGAAAAGGAAACCTGTCCTCAGTCCTGGAAACTTCTATAGCTGGCGCAGAAATATAGTTCCTTCTACTTTCAGGGAAAGTAGTGTATATTTTTTTCTAACTTACCCAGGAATAAATCCGCAACCTTATTACAATAATAGGTAGAGGCAGGCAATGCTCCTGTGACACGTTCTAAAGAAGACAGTTGTTTCACTACATTAAAAACATTCTTAGTGGAATTTTTCACTGATTCCATTTGCTCTCCAAATTTGTTGATGGTAGGACTTGAGTGCTACCAAGTATTTCAACCTATTTTCATTCAGATAATTCCCCTTCCACCAGCGCTCAAGGCGTTTACATTCGGTTTTCAATAGTGCCAGTTTCGCTGAAAATAATTTTTCTGAAGGGGTAATACGGGTACTTTTACAGGGTTTCAAAGATATTATGGAGTCCACTGCCTCCTTAATCAATAGAAAGACTTAGAACTCTACTATCTGGGTTTCAGCCCCTAATTCTGAATAGCTTGAAGCCAACTTGTCCCTAAAGGAATCATGGGTTAGAGCGGCCCATTTCTAGACCATTATGGGCTCAGAACGCTATCTTCGATTACAGAGGACCTTTCTAGGATTCAAAACCCTGAAAGGGAAGATTGAGTGGTCGAACCAGAGTACGGGCACAGGTAACAATGCTTCTACCTGAGCACTGTTAGTGAAAATATTGTCCCAAATATGCCCCTAGTATACGTGGGGGTGTGTACTAATGGTTTTAAACCCATAGCTTATAGTCCTCTAGTTAACTCCTCAGTTTCTCTACTTTCTCTATCTTCCAAGTGAAGATACAGATCTCCCAAAAGAATAACATTTGGGTAGTGGATAGTGTAGGGGAGCACTATCACCACTAGATCATCAAGAAATGTTCTTGCCGGACCAGGGGGTCTATAGATAAGAAGCCCTACAACTGATCTTACACTATCGAGAGTCATATTAAAAAAGGCTGCTTCACAGTCAGACATTAGCTGTTTGGACATACTTATCTGAAATTCTTTTGTGAAATCACGGCCAGTCCATCCCCCCTCTGCCTGGATCTATCGACCCTAAGGATAGCATAGCCTTCGGGCAGTGCCTCCAAAAATCTCCACTAGAAATAGCCCAGCTGGTTTTTGGTCAACAACTTGGTCATTTCTTGGCTATGTTTACTCAAAGACCTACTGTTTAAAGATAGACAAAGTAAGGGGTATTTTACTGATCCCAATGCCTCCACCCTTTCCCTTTCCTCTGTAACTGATGTCAGCAAGAAATAACAGTTCCTGCAGCCCTCATTCCCGCACCGACTGCAATTGAGTGAAGGCAGTCAGGATCCACTGCATTTCTAAGGGCCACCAGTCCAGCTGTGGAGTAAAAACCTGTGTCATGTATGGAAGACCCAGGAGTCCTGGCTAACGGTGCCGTCCAGGTGCCGACAGGCGCAGACAGGCGCAGACCGGCATGCCTTTGGCATGCCTTCGGCACGCCCGCTGTGCACCCGCTTGATCATGTGCCTAAGTACTGAGTGTGCTGGGAGCACCAGACCGCTCCAACAGCACCAAACATTCTGCACATTCTGCACCAGAAGTGGGTAAGTGGGGAGGCCGGAATTGAAGCCAATAGGCCACCACACAAACGGCACCAGCCACGGCGTACCAGGGAGAGAGTACCCTTGGTAAGATCAGGACCGTATGACCAGACTCATGGTGAGAAGCCCCACACTCTTCCCAACACCTCGTAGCGTAAAGGCAGCGTGAATAAAAGTTTCAAAAATTTTAAAAACATTTAAAATACAGTTAATCTATCAGGTTAAGCAGTTAAGCAATGAAGCGCACAACGATATCCGGGCAGTGCCAATGAATTACTGGTGTCCGCTGCGTGCCCCGCTTGATCATGTGCCTCAGTAGTGTGTGTGCTGGGAGCACTAGACCTCTTCAACAGCATCACACACTCTGCGCCGTAAGTGGGTAAGTGGGGAGGCCAGAAGTGAAGCCAATAGGCTGAGGGTACATTGCAACGCCATCCACACAAACGGTACCAGCCGTGGCTGACCAGGGCGAGAGTGCCCTCGGTAAGATCTAGTACATGTCTCAGTTTCTAGGTTTTACTATATTTCAGAAATATTGTATACATATTTGTTTTAGATATCATGATGATTTCAAAACGTAGAGATATATGTATGCGTGCTTTTAACAATATGGGTAGAATAACTGAGGAGCACTTGTGAACCTCTTCAGAGTTATGAGTAGGCCCACTGGAGTTGTACGAGTGTTTGGCTATACACCAACTTTTGTATAATTATACATTATCTGCATTAGGTACAGAATTTATCATCTGTGTTCTAATCTGCATATTTAAAGAAAAAAAGCATTGTTTCTAGCTCAAATTGTCAAACATTAACAAAAGTCAGTGACAAGTGTTACAGCGTGGTGGAAGACCCTTTGCAAACCTAGAATGGCCATTTATTACTTGTTGCTAAATATGGGTATTAAATTGGTACTAATTGTGTGCAAGCCACTGATGCTTCCCCCTGCGTCCTTGTTGCCTCTTTATGCATTTCTGTTACTTCTTTGTGCATGTTTGTTTCTTTTTCTGTACTTCTTTTCTCTCTTCTACTTTCTGAACCTCACTTGCCTGTTTTTGCACCTGTATTACCTCTTTCTGCAATTATTTTGTCTCCTTCTGCACTTTACTTGCCTCTTTCTGTAACTCTCTTGCATCTTTCTGTATCCCTCTAGCCTCTTTCTGAACCTGACTTGCTTCTTTCTGCATCCCCTTTAACTGTTTTAGCCCCTGTTCCCTCTTTCTGGAACTCTCTTGCCTCTTTCTACACCTCTCTTACCTGTTTCTGAACCAATTGTGTGCCTTTCTGTATCTCTGTTCCTTGTTTGTTCACCTGTCTTGTCTGTTTCTGTACCCTTCGTACATCTTTCACAACCTCTGTTGCTTCTTTATGCAGTTCTGTTCCTCTTTCTGCACCACTTCTGCCTCTTTATGTAACCTACTAGTCTCATTCTGCATATCTCCTAACCATTTCTGCACTCCTGATGTCTCTTTTTACAGCTCTGTTGGTTCTTTCTGCACCACTTTTGCTTAGTTTCGTAGTTAATTTGCCACTCTGTACACCTATGTTGGTTCTTTCTGCACTGCTCTGTCTTCTTCCTACATCTTTGTTTTATATTTCTCCATCCTCTTCCCTTATTCTGCACCCTTCTTCAGTCTTTCTGTAGCTCTCTTGGTTCAGTCTGACCACCGGTTCCTTCTTTCTGTACCTCTTTTGCCTGTTTTTTCAACTCTCGCCTCTTTCTGCAGTTCAATTGCCTCTTTCTGTACACCATTTGCCTATTTCTGCACCTCTTTTTTTTCTTTTGCAGTAGTGGTTTTTTTTCTGGACCTCTCTTGCAAATTTCTGCACCCCTCTCATGCAATTATAAAAACACCAAAGCATTTGCCATACAGTCTCACAGTGATGGAGGCACTGGATATTTAGTGCTGTAATCATTCAGACTTTACTGCTGTATATTTTGTTTCTGCACCTCTCTTCACGTATTTTGCAGCTCATGTGTAATTCTGACCATATTCCAAAACCCATATGCATTTGTTTGTAGCTTTTAAATAGAAGGTATTTTTTAAAGTAATCGATAAGCATATTTCTATATAATTATTGTATTAATATTACATTATTTAAAAAATTCTTTTTTTCAGATATTTTTCATTATTATTAAGAAAGATTTACCATGACAATAAAAGAACAAAAAGAGAAAACAAGACAAGAAACAGTACCATTTAAAGAAAAGACCAAATCAGGAATTAGATGAACTACAACATGTGGCAAAAAAGAAAAAGTTGTGTGGCAAGAGAACAAAACAATGTATTAAAAGACTTTCAAGGACTAGTGAGGGTTTTGGAAATGCTGAAAATAGAAAGATTACTTTTAGAACAAAGAAGAAAGAAATGAAAAAAGGACAAAGTAATGGAAATTCAGGAAATGAAAAAACAATCTATGTTGGAAGAAGGATGAAAGAATATCACAATATTAAAAAACGTATGTACAAATGTAGAACAGTACAACATTTATTGAGAGATTGCATGAACTATAAAAAAAGATCTGCATTTTATAAAAAGAAACAAGAGATTGAAAGTATAGTCGAAAAGGCTTTTGAATTGGAAAGTAGATTGTTTGAAAAGAATGCGATCTTTGGATAAACCAATGCATTCTATGATGGACAAAAGTAAATAGAAAAGAATAATCAACAGAACTAACTTTTATAAAAAAAAATTGGGTGAATGGTAGAAGAACCTTTTTTAAAGAAGAGAGCTATTTTCAAAACAATACATTAGTTTACACAGTTGATACCAGTGGTTGTGCTTATGAAGTGAAGAACGGTTGTGGAATTGAAAAAGAAAAGATGGTTCCCAGAAATGTGGAAGAAGTGATAGCTGAAGAAGTTCAATGAAGATGTTCACAAGCTCCAGTGTATACATGGGATTGTAGTAGTATTTGTACTTAACAACAGGAGTCTATTGATATTTTATGAAATTTCTTACGACAGTATACTAAAAAAAGAATTAAACAAAAGATTAAGATGTTGCAAGGACTAGATACTTGTAAAGTGAAAACAAATACTGGCTTTCAAGGTAATTCTCTTGCTTGTCTTTCAAGAAAAGTGTGTCAAAGTGTTTTTCATCATTTGAGGATGTTAGCAGTACATCACTCTGCAATGTGGAAGTTAGTAAGAAGATTTGCTATGTAAAAAGTCCTGCATTATTTTTAAGTGAAATAAACACTGCTCTTTTGCATAGGACAGTATCGGATGTAAAAAAAAGTTGTCATGATATATAGTTTTGTTTCTTTAGTACTGGAGAAGAGTGTACACAAAGTGAGAGTTTGAAAAGTGGACATGCTGAAGAGGAGGTGGAAGACAGTACTACTGAGAAGGTTGTAGAAGAAATTAACAAGGTTTAAGGTAATTTGTTCTGAAAAAGCAAGCTATCTTTGTAAGTTGACTTGTATTTAAAAAGTGAAAAGGAAAACAATGATAAGTGGGAGGAATTTGGTGCTTATTTGCTGGTGGAAGGTCATTTGGAGTTAGGTAGTGAACAATGAATTTGTAAATATTGTTATAGCAAACTAGCAGAAAACAAAATACCAGCTAGAGCTGTACATAATACCCTAGAGTTGGTAGCTATTCCTTCAGAACTGGTAGATTTAAATATGTATGAGTCCATACTGATTTAATCTGTGCACCCATTTCAGGCTATTGTTCGTATGGAGCCTAAAACAGATAAGCTGCCTCCATCACATTTACAAAGAGGATTAAAAGGAAGAGTTGTGTATTTACCTTAAGATTTAACCCCTTCCATGCTGATGACGGCCCCCAGCCGTCATGCACTACGGTGGGCGTGTGCTGATGACGGTTGGGGGCCGTCATGAACTCGCCCACTCGTGATTCTGCCGCACAGCGCAGAATTGCGGCCGCGCCCAAGGGGTTAAAGGAAAATATTGAAACTATTGGTTTAGAGAGAGATGAAGCTGAACAAAGAGTTGGAAAATGTGGCAAGAGTTAGTAGATGTCACCAAAGTTCAAAAAGCTACGTTTTATCTCATTAAAAACAATCTTTATTACAATAATGTATATCTGGAAGAAAAAGAAATAGTCTTAGGAGATGATAGCAAAGTTTACTGTGGACAAATCGAAAAAAGTGGACATCTCAATGAGTGAAGAAATTTATAAACATTATAGTGTACATCCTTTACATTCAAAGGAAGTGATTGGAAACACTATTGAATTATTGCAAATGAAGAAAGAGAAGGGAACTCCTATGAGTGTTTGGGAAAGAAGTTTAGAAGCCCGTTGTTTTGCACAGCTCTTCCCCACTGGAAAAGGCGGACGATATGATGAACGACCCGTGCAGATTCCAGCTTCAGAATATCGTACAACAAGATTATAATTAGAAGTTCCAAGATTTCGACAATGTATTCCATATATCTTTCATCTTCTGTTTGAAAGTGACTTGTCTGGACTTTCATATGCAGTGAAGCACATATTAAAACTGGAGTTCATCTTACAGATGTTTCTGCAAAGGAATTTATGGACAAAGTACAACAAAGAGACAATCATTTAGAATCTCAATTGATTAATTTGATGGCGTGTCAAAATGGTACCAATGAGTATTGGTATCGTCATCATGGAGAACTTAAGGACCTTAGGAACCCCTACATGATTTGTTACACTAAGCTGTGCATATGGGACAATTTACGTGAATTTCTTCTTGAAGAAGCAAATTCAAATATTAAAAACACTAAATTCAAGACAGCTGGAGAACTGTGTTGCTTAGATCCTGTAAATGTGTGCAGTTATTTTAATCATAGGTTTCAAGCTATGATGTCTTTTATCCCCCAAAAAATTAAACCACCTCTTGGAAAAGTTATTGATTTATTTTGGAGAAAGAAGTACCAAGCTAGAGATGCTCCTCATATACATTTGCTTTTATGGATCAAGATGTACCTACATTTGGAACTGATTCTGATGAGACTGTTTTATCTTTCAATGAAGACTATGTTACACGTGGTATTCCAAAAACAGGAGAAGAAAATACCTTAAGAGAACAAGTTTTACTTTTCAAACTCATCAATGTGGGAAATATTGTCGTCATAAATACAAGTCAAAGGAACATTTTTATACAAAATGTCATGTTGGATTTCAACGTCTAGTAATTTCCAAAGGAAGAGTCAACAGTTTCATGTCAGAATTGAGGAATACTATAACTAAAAAATCTCCAAAGAATACTCACAATATAAAAAATATAAAAAAGAAGTAAAGATTCAAAGTATATTAATAATTACAATCCAGTGATTTTGACGATGTGGAATGCAAATATGGATATTAAGTATGTTGCAGCTAATTCGATTGCTGTTGCTCGCTATGTTACATCATACATAACAAATTCTGAAAAGACAGAGTTGAAAAAAATTTCACAAGAGAAGATTGTACAGCTTTATTTTAAAGATGCTTACCCATTGAGAGATTGGATCCTACGAATGTTCAGATAGGTTGACATCAGTAAGTTTATATTCAAAGTCGAGAGGAATCATTTGAGTAAGTCTAGGTCTTGCTGCAACACAAAATCGAGTATTGAAATCCGTACAAGAAATTGAATAACAATTAAATGAACCGGAAAGTACAGATTTGAAAAAACAATCATGTTGGATACGTACTATCCTAAAAGAACTCCACATCTGGAAAACATATATCTCTATGAAATACTGCAATATTACAGCTTAAAGAGAAATGTTACAGAAAATATAAATGAAGAAAAGTATGCAGTGATTGGATGGGATGGATGTTTGGTAAAACATACCAAAAGAAATCATTAAATGCACAGTTTTTCCAAATTATCCACAAAAGTTGAATGTAGAGATTGAAAAAGAAACTACTTTCCAGCTGAAATTGCTGGAGACAGATAGACCATGGTTTACTTCATGAAAAAAAAGAATGGAACTGCACATCACTTAAACCTATTCGAATCTATATCAGTGGTCAAGCTGGTACAGGAAAAAGTTTCTTAATTAAAGTTTTGACCAGTTATCTATAGAAAACCACTAAATCACATTTATCTTGTAAACCGCTCCAACTGGGTTAGCAGCACACAACATAAAAGGGAATACATTACATTGTTTACTGATGCTACCAGTTGAACGTGAAAATAGGTCGGAATATCACAAACTATCTAGAGAAGCTTATGAAGTTTCAAGAGTACTAACTGATCATTGATGAGGTGAGCATGTCTCAAACTTAATGTTTGTCTTTGTACATTTAAAAATGCAGTAGATTTTAAAAACAGATTTTGATGTTTTATTTGGAGGAAAACATGTAATTGTATTCAGAGACCTACTAAAACTTACTCCTGCAAAAGGACAACCAGTTTTTAAGACACTTGGCATGAAGACACCGGGAAATCATGGGGGAGTATTTGAAATGTCAACATTTGGTCTTATTTTGAATATAAAGAACTTATTAAGAATATGCGATAAGCAAGTGAAGAACATTATGGAAGCATTCTTCAAGATATAAAAATTGGTGTTTTGACAAAACATGTGTAAAGAAGCTTTGCAAAGTCGGCTACTTACAAACTTGTTTCCAAATGAAAATGTTGCTCCTGAAATAATATACAAAAAAAATGGAGAAAAGAACTCTGTAATTTGCCTAACGCCAAAACTGCAAGAGTGTTCTACATTCAATGAAGAACTTTTGAAGCTGAAAAAACAACAAATAAGGAAATGGAAGCCATTGATCAAATAGAATACGAAGGAATTACTATTATTTTGTCCGAAAAATTTAAATCAAAATTGGATTCTTTGGAAAAGTCCATATCTAAGACTGCTGGTTTTGAAAAGAATTGTATGTGAAAACTGTCGGGTAATTTTACTGTGTAATTTGAATGTAGAAAAAGGTTTAGTAAATGGACAAGTGGGGAAAATTATTGATTTTGTTAATTATTCAAATAGAGATGAAATTTAATTTTTGAAGATTAAATTTGATCAGATTGAAGAGGTAAAACAGATTGGACGTTGTTCTGTTCGTTTTTTGCTTTTTAAAGACTTGTATCTTCGCAGACAACAGTTTCCTCTTTCTTTGGCATATGCGGTGACCATTCAAAAATTTCAAGGTTTAAGTGTAGATAATGCTTTAGTAAACATTGGAAGTACGGTGTTTAAAGAGGGAATGGCATATGTTGCATATGTTGCATTGTCTCGAGTAAGAACATTATCTTGATTGTATTTGATTGATTTTGATGAGAGAAAGATTAGTGCAGATGCAAATTGTGTAAGGGAGTATAGTCGGCTAAGAAGACTGTACGCTCCCAACTTAGGTGAGTATCCCATATATGAAAAGCATGTAGTATGAGCAAAAAGAACATATGAGAAACACTCTAGTGAGGTTGGAAAGAAGAAATCAATTCAAGAGAATGCTGAGGCTCCCCAAAAAATTAAAATGGACACTGTTGGTGATATTGTAATATGGCTGAGATACCCGCCACCCCCTCTCAACACGATCCCACAAGGAGGGAAACCGGAAACAGTTCTTAAAGTTTTTGGATGTGGGAGGGAGTGACCCTCCCGCGGCCGTATTTATTAAAACAAAAAATTAAACATTAAACGTTTCGTGTTATGTACAATTTCATTATCACATTGCGATGTTTGGCTAACCTTAACATATTCTCTAATACAGAGGTTCTCCTAGCCGAACTAGCATCCTACAAAAACATTCTCTCTAAACACTGAAATTGTACATCCTAACGTTTAAGGGCCAACGGCAAGGTCATAACCGGTGTCAAGATCCCTAACCAGACTTACCCCTCCCACTTGGGAGGGGCGACAGCACAGAGGCTTACCTCAAGTGCAACTACTAACAATTTCCCTTGACTTGACGGGGGCACTTAAGACTCGACGCCATTTAAAGGTCGTTCGAATACTTGTGTGTGGTATCTAGAAGGTATCGTGGACCTCCCCCCACCCCACACCACTTACCGCATCTGCCGTCGCAGATGACACTGGCCCCGGGAAATTCCCCAGGAGGGGGCTGTAACCCCTCCTACAAAGGAAGGGGCCTTGACCGCCTTTCCTTTACTTCCGGCGACCCGCCCTTAGACGGGACCGCCTCCCCATTGAGGGGCCAATGGCCACCTCTCCCGAGCGCTCCCATCCGTGTTGGGTGACGCCCACTCATAGGGATCTACCAATTAGTGCTCACCGATCATGACCTTACCGCCTACCAAAATAAATACGACAATTCTTACTCAAACCTATGAAAACATTGGTCGCTACGACCGAAAGAGCATGCTTAAAATGCAACACTATATCAAGTCATTTTAATCGCAACAACATACACGACATTCACCATACTTTATTATGATCAACTACAAACTGATACTTTCACAGTAAACGAAACAGAAAAACATACTTATAAAATTCACTTTATTGCACAACAACTTGCTGTCCTCAGGGGCTGGTGGGTGGGTCAAAATTGGCTCTTCGTTCTGTCCCGAGCTCACGTGTAGCGAGGAGGTGCAGCTTCGGAGCACAAGAACAAGAGGACGTCTTCTGGTCTTGCGTCTCTTTTTATCCGTCTTCAGGGCGGGCGTAAACCCGCCCCTGCCCGTCCCGGGGGCGGTGCTGGCTACGTCGGTGTCTAGGCCAGCCCACTCTAGGGCGGGAAAAGGCGCGCCCCGGCTACGCCGCTTCGGGCATACCAGCCGAGACGCGCCTCCCGCCCAAAAATTGGCTTCCCGGGGGGATCGAGGCACTCCGCCATACGTGCGGGGGGACCGAGTGGTCGCCCCTTTCCATATGGCTGAGATACCCGCCACCCCCTCTCAACACGATCCCACAAGGAGGGAAACCGGAAACAGTTCTTAAAGTTTTTGGATGTGGGAGGGAGTGACCCTCCCGCGGCCGTATTTATTAAAACAAAAAATTAAACATTAAACGTTTCGTGTTATGTACAATTTCATTATCACATTGCGATGTTTGGCTAACCTTAACATATTCTCTAATACAGAGGTTCTCCTAGCCGAACTAGCATCCTACAAAAACATTCTCTCTAAACACTGAAATTGTACATCCTAACGTTTAAGGGCCAACGGCAAGGTCATAACCGGTGTCAAGATCCCTAACCAGACTTACCCCTCCCACTTGGGAGGGGCGACAGCACAGAGGCTTACCTCAAGTGCAACTACTAACAATTTCCCTTGACTTGACGGGGGCACTTAAGACTCGACGCCATTTAAAGGTCGTTCGAATACTTGTGTGTGGTATCTAGAAGGTATCGTGGACCTCCCCCCACCCCACACCACTTACCGCATCTGCCGTCGCAGATGACACTGGCCCCGGGAAATTCCCCAGGAGGGGGCTGTAACCCCTCCTACAAAGGAAGGGGCCTTGACCGCCTTTCCTTTACTTCCGGCGACCCGCCCTTAGACGGGACCGCCTCCCCATTGAGGGGCCAATGGCCACCTCTCCCGAGC
The DNA here is from genome assembly GCF_964263255.1 of Lissotriton vulgaris. Taxonomy (NCBI): domain Eukaryota; kingdom Metazoa; phylum Chordata; class Amphibia; order Caudata; family Salamandridae; genus Lissotriton; species Lissotriton vulgaris. Next base: position 72,755 of record NW_028251274.1, read on the forward strand.
GCTCCCATCCGTGTTGGGTGACGCCCACTCATAGGGATCTACCAATTAGTGCTCACCGATCATGACCTTACCGCCACAGGTCCGGATAGTTGACCGGCTATCCGGACCCCCCACAAAACTCCTACCTAAAGGTCATGTTTTATAGACTTTAACCAAGCTAAGAAGTCTCGTATGAGTAACTCATTCCCCACCCTCGACAAATGCACACCATCCCCCAAATACATACTGTCACCATTAATACAATTATGCGAGATCGAATGCAATGTCTTGGAACGGAACAACCTACTCACTTTGTTATTCAGTTTCCTAACAGAATGATTCAAAGCAGGGATCGAGATAGCCCCCCGCCACACTTTTCGTGGGATCATATGAGACCACGCAATTATGCACCCCGGAACTCTCCTCGCTAACCAACTTACCGTGGAAAGCATAGCCTCCAGGAGAAGTCGTCTACCGGTGGTGACCAAATCATTGCCCCCCAAATGCACTATGACTAAGGACGGCGGTGACCTCATCCGCCCTAACAAACCCTCAAAGAATGCCTGAAACTGGTCAATACAGAGACCGCCTCTTCCGTAGAAGGACACCCTGTACCCGTATTCCCCAGGTATGTGAATCATGTCACCTGCTTTGAATACGTCTGCGGCCCGTCTCACGTATGAGTGGCCCACGACCCACACCTCCTTTCTCACAGCCGGTGATGTGCGACCGCTGGCCTGGTGTTGGGTCGACTGCACAGTCCGCCCTGCCGCGTAGGCTTGCGCAACTGAAAACAAACAAAAGACAAGAAGCGTGAGTACATGATTACAGCTTCACAACATGTGCAATCGCACATACCTCTTATAACAATTGGAGGACCAACGCCCCACTCGTTTCACTTGTTCTACGTTAAGACCCCTGGCTGTAGCTTCAGTGGCAGCCCCTATTCGAAAGGAATGGGTCCCAAATACGCCCGGGTCCAAGCCCACTGCGGCAATGGCCATTGCAAGCACCCGCTGAAACTGAAATCTCATCAGTGGGGTGGCGTCTGCATGCCTCAAAAATGTCCCCCCCCATGCTGCCGCCCTCCGTGCTAGGTAATCTTCTAAACACTGTACCGGACACATGGAGGACCCGGGGGTCCTGCGAATGATCGTGCAGTCCCCCCTCCCATCTTGATCGGTCTTGGACCTGAGAAAGGAGACAATCATCGCATCGCCCCTGATCTGAACATGTTCCCTGCACAAGCCCCCCGCCACATCCTGTTTGTTCCTTGCAACCAGCTCACTTATTCTCATAGCCCCGTGAAATGCCAGCGTAAATGCAGTCCGGAACAAACAGGTCTCGAAAGGAGACGAGCATGTGGTAGGGAGTGTGGCCAGTAACTGGGACAACCTATCCAGACCTATCGGTCGTCTCACGTCTACCCTGCGACCCTCTAAGCGTTGCCACCCACGCAGCGCCTTTTGTACTGAAAAGGACGCTGTCGGGTCCTGGATCCCATGAGCCCTGGCAACAAAGGAAATGGCGGCACGATGCCTTTGGGCCGTAGCCACCGATTTCCCAGCCCTACGTAAGGACATTAGAAAATGTACTACCCACTCTTCTTGACCCCAAAGTCCCCCTCTCTCAGCCCCCAAAAAGGCTAAATAGGCCTGGAACGCCCCTTCATATGCCTTCCTTGTCCTGGGTGCTAGACTCTCTCCCACGAGGTGACGAAGTTCGGGGCACCGAGAGACCAGAGAGCTTCGGGGAAGGGTGCCGGCTCTGGGTCCGCTGAAGGAAGGAAACCCGAGAAAGCCTGCATGTGAAAACGAGACAGTGCATCAGCAGCCTGATTCATCACCCCCGGGACATGTTTTGCTCTGAAAACCACGTTCAGTTGCATACACAGTAAGACAATTTCTTTGAGTAGCCTCAAAATCAATTTACAACGGGCTGCCTGACTATTGATGCATTCTACAACGGTCATATTGTCGGACCAGAACACGACAGAATGATCTCTGAACCCTTCAGGCCATGTTCTCAGGGCCACCAGAATGGGAAATAGTTCAAGGAAAGCAATATTACTCGTCAGCCCCTTCTCGTGCCACCACGGGGGCCACCTTTGTGCAGACCATTTTGTGCCGAAGATGGCGCCAAAGCCTATGCTTCCTGCTGAATCTGTCCATAACCCAAGCTCTTCGGAGGACACGGCTGGCTTGTTCCAGACGACTCGACCATTGAAGTCCGCCAAAAATGCCAACCAAATTCGCATGTCCTGGCGGACCTCGGCCGATAACCTCGTATGATGATGACCCTCCTTCAGGCCAACCATCGCTTGGGCAATTGAGCGGGAAAAGGGGCGGGCCATTGGAATCACCCTCAAGGCAAAGTTCAACTTTCCCACCAATTGTTGCAACTGATGCAGTGTAACCTTAGATGCATTTAAACATACTTGGAGGGCTGTCCTGAATTTCAACACTTTGATAGCTGGTAAACGGAAACACCCCTCCCCTGAGTCCAACTCGATCCCCAAAAACTCGAGGCAAGTCGTGGGACCCATAGTTTTACCCGGTGCCAATGGCACGCCAAAATGACCCATTAACACACAGAATTCAGCTAAGGCCTGGGCACATTCTGAATTTCCGGCGGGACCGAGGAACAGAAAGTCGTCAAGGTAGTGCATTACATTTCGGAGACCCGTTTTCTTAGTGAACACCCATTGCAGGAAAGTACTGAATGTTTCAAAATAAGCACATGATATAGAGCATCCCATTGGCATACACCTATCCATGTAAAATGACCCCTGAAACCGGAATCCCAGAAGACGCTGGTCGTCTGGGTGTACCGGGAGCAACCGGAACGCCGACTCGATATCTGATTTCGCCATCAACGTCCCGGGCCCCAGGCGATTCAAGATGGCTACTGCCTCATCAAACGATGCGTATCGCACCGAACAAACCTCTGGATCAATTGCTTCGTTCACCGAAAGACCATGCGGAGCAGACAAATTATGGATCAAACGAAACTCACCTGGGTCCTTCTTGGGGACTACCCCTAACGGAGAACAGACAAAATCCGGTACCGGGGGTACACTAAACGGGCCGGCGACCCGTCCCCTGTTAACCTCTTTCTGAATTTTCTCTTGTGCTACTGATGTATGTTGTAACACGGACAGTTGATTTTTGCATGTCCCTACACCCTGAAAGTCCCCCACCGGGATGCGGAAACCATGTGTAAAACCGTTCCGCAGCACCCCGGCAGAAGTACGATCCGGGTATTCGCTGAGCCATGGAATCATTGCCAAGGTATCAATCGGGGTTGGTAGAGGCGCCCTTCGGACTATCTTAGACCTGTTTGGCGCCACCCTTTCCCCCATTCTCACTCGTTCTGGCTCTGCACGATGACTCAGGATGGGACAACCCACAAGTACTACATTCGTGTTTGAATTTACAAGTTCCCGGAGGCCTGGTACATTTCCCTTTGTTGAAATTAAAACAGAAACCCTTTTTCCCTGTACTGCCTGCGGGTCTCGAATAATCGTCGGTGCTTGTACTTGGTCGAAAGGGCGTCCCCATATTTTGGCGGGAGTAATCAACAACATTGCTCCCAACCAATGGCATTTTTAACATTCCTGATTCCTTCATTTTATCCCATGTCACAGAATCGTAACAATCCCAAGTCAAACTCTTGTTATGCTCCTTTTCCTTCCTGAACAGATTGTCATAACAGAACCAATGGTTACCTTGGTACGCCGTCGAGTAACCCATATTTCGTGATTGATAAATGGGACATTCGGGAAGCAACTCGGGCCTACGTTCCCCCAAAATCGATGTAAAAATACCCCATGCATTGCCCCAGTTGCCAATATTCTCATTTACCTTAAAGGCGGCCATTTTTGCGCGCCATACACTTGGATGCATTAAGTCCTTCTGATTCTTAACATGCTCTACCTCATAATGATCAACAAGCAGGGAGAATATATTCACGTATTCCCCCGCCCAAATCTTTTCTTTTATTGCTAAAGGAACATGCTGCCCCAATCTTTCCCTACAAGAGGGTGCTGACTCGTCCCTTGCGATCGGCAATGGCCGCTTACCTGAACCGGATGCTGTTTCTGCCACTTGTGGCTTCTCTACCGGTGCGGTCACCTTGGCTGCTTCTTTCTCCTTACGCAGCTTGCTTATCAGCGCCTGTGCCTCGGCAGTCGTGGCGCCCCCAGTACTATCGCCCAACCATGCTGCTAGCTGTGCTGCCAGCTCGGGGGGCATATCCTCGTTGGTTGTCGGGGTGATGACAACGGGGATTGGATTCCCTTCCATCGGTAGCGGGGTCGGCACCTCGAGCGGGGCAGAGGGAGCCGGGACATCGCCCCCGGCTGGAACCCTTCTCGGCTTCTTAGGTCTCCCGCCAGCCGGTGGTTGGCCCGATCCCTCCTCCCCGTCTCGCTCCGCCAGCCGCCTCTTTATGTCGGACATATCCTTACAAAGGGCCCGAACCATCTGCTCAGTCGTCATTCTCTTTGCGCCTTTCTTGGGCATCTCTCAGACGAAGTATCTAGAAGACAAAGAAAAAGATAAAAACGCTCAAAATTGGCTCTTCGTTCTGTCCCGAGCTCACGTGTAGCGAGGAGGTGCAGCTTCGGAGCACAAGAACAAGAGGACGTCTTCTGGTCTTGCGTCTCTTTTTATCCGTCTTCAGGGCGGGCGTAAACCCGCCCCTGCCCGTCCCGGGGGCGGTGCTGGCTACGTCGGTGTCTAGGCCAGCCCACTCTAGGGCGGGAAAAGGCGCGCCCCGGCTACGCCGCTTCGGGCATACCAGCCGAGACGCGCCTCCCGCCCAAAAATTGGCTTCCCGGGGGGATCGAGGCACTCCGCCATACGTGCGGGGGGACCGAGTGGTCGCCCCTTTCCAGATATCAATTAGAAAATAGTTCAGGTATCAACTGCTATACTAATGCAATTGTGAATGTCATGTTTTTTCTAGAAAATCTCATCGAATTATAAAATAAAAAATATAAAATAAAAATAAAAAATATTAGGCACCAAAGATTTTGTTCTTTGGTGCCTAATAATTTTTTTGAAAAATTGACAACTGATAAAACAGAAATCCAAACTGCTTCTTGCATTCGGCATCCTTTGGACATATGTTATGGTTCTTCACAATTTACACTTAATGTAAATTCTCAAGAATTTCCTATGTTTATGCTTGAAGTTTTGGGAGATGAAGGAATACAAATTGAAAATCTGTTTGGACTATGTTACAGATGGGATCATAAATGTGATTGCTGTTCTTTTTCTTCTACCACTGAAATAGACACTGAACAATTCATATATTTGACAATACCAGATCGCAAAACAGTGTCTTTTAACAAATTAGTAAAAACAGCTAATCAAGATATGAAATGTACTCACTGCAAATCAGAAATGTTGTCAACATTATTTATAGAAAGATCTGGACAATATGTAATTTTAATGCCACAACATTGTAGAGTAGATAGAACAAAATTGGAAACAAAAATAAGATTTTTTGTGGCAAGTCAAGTATAAATTTCGGAAAGAACTTTTAAAGCAGTGGCTATTATTTTCCTTGATCGGACAAATATAACATCTGGACACTATACTGTGTATTTAGGATGCAATAAAGGATGGACACATTGTAATGACACCCATTTAGAATTCAAATGTCGGTCGCCTTATGAATTACCCATGTACTCATTTAGTCACCTATGTAGTACCAATGCATTCCTCCAATCACCAAGTTAGTACCCAAGCACTCATTTAATCACTCCGCCACTATCTAAGCACTTATAAAATCACCAAAGCACTACCCATGCACTCATCCAATCACCCACGTACTACTCATGCATTCATACAATCACTCAAGCACTAGTTATACACTAATACAATCATCCATGTAGTACCTATAAACTCATGCAATCACCCAAGCATTATTTATGCATTTAGAAAATCACCCAGACATTACAAAAGCACTTCTCCAATCACCCACACGCTACTCATCCACTGATGAAATTATGCAAGCATTACCTAATCACTGCTACATTAAGCGATACACTACCATGCCCTTCTGCAATCAATCAGCTAGTAACCATGGACTTATCCAATCACTCGACTAATACCCAAGCACTTTTAAAATCTCCACATACTACTCTTCCACTCGTGAAATCCCAACCCATGCACTCATGCAATCATACACACATTACCTATTACCTTGCATACATTACCTCTGCACTCATGCAATCACCAAGGCACTATCCCAGCAGTTATAAAGTCGCCCAAGCACTACCCATATACTCCTCCAATCACACAGGCACTACTCATCCACTCATGCAATAACCCATGCACTACTCATTTACTGCTTCAATCAACTATGCACTACCTATGCATTCTTCTAATCCCCCACCCATTACTCATTCACTCCTTCAATTACCCAGCCAGTAGACATGCACTCCTCCAATCACCCTGTCACTACCTATGCACTTATAAAATCACTATGCACTATCCTTACACTCCTCCAATCACCCAGGCACTAGCCATGCACTTATAAAATCACCTTACACTATGCTTGTACTGCTCCATTCATTCAAACACTACCTATGCACTCTTGCAATCACTCAGGAACTACCCATGCACTTCTCCAATCGCTCAGGCACTACCCATGCTCTCATGCAATCACACAGGCATTACCCATGCACTCCTCCAATCACTCAGGCACTACTCATCGACTCATGGAATAACCCAGGCACTATCCATTCACTGCTCCAATCACCTATACACTACCCATGCACTCCTCCAATCACCCAGTCACTAGCCATCCACTTATAAAATCACTATGCACTATGCTTGTACTGCTCCAATCATCCTGGCACTACCTATGCACTCATGCAATCACCCAGGAACTACCCATGCACTTCTCCAATCACTCAGGCATTATCCATGCCCTCATGCAGTCACCATGCAGTACCCATGCAATCCTCCAATCACACAGTTAGTACCCAAGCACTCATGTAATTAGTCTGCCACTATCCAAACACCTATAAAATCACTCAGGCACTACTCATGCACTCGTCCAATCACCCAGGCATTAACCGAGATCTTACACAATCACCCAGACACTAGTTATTCACTCCATCTATTACCCAGACAGTAACCATGCAGTGATCCAATCACCCAGGCACTACACCTGTACTAATGCAATCACGCAGCCATTACTCATACACTCATGCAATCACCCAGGTACTACACATGCACTAATGCAATCA